>NW_027412444.1:0-173245 GCF_047663935.1 Musca autumnalis
CAAAAATCAAAGTGATTCGATATCAGGCCTTAAAGTGAACTTATCCAAAGTTTTGTGTGAGAGGTACCGGATGGAGTGGACAAATATAGTCCATATTTGAACCAGATCTATATCTGGTAGATATATTAGGATGTGTAAAGTATGGACCAATTCGGCCACTCCTTTCAAGAGTTACCGTACGAATAATTTTTCCGAACATTTTTGAATTTTTGTGGGGGAGGTACCTGAGTGGACCGATATGGCTTATCTTCGAACTTAAACTATGTTTGGACAAAATATTACTAAGGCCAAATGTTGGACCGAATCGGCAGATCCGTTCTAGAGTTATCTTGCGCTCCAACTACATCACACGGTGTCATACGGTTTTTTGCAACTTTCATGGACTTGCCCCTAATGAAATTTGCACCGTCGTATGGGGGGCAGTGAATACAAGTTGCTAAAACAAAAATCAAAAGCGATTCGAGAGATGGCCCTAAACTGAACTTTTCCGAATTGTCTCAAACACATTTCGTCCAAACATACTTGGGGTGTAAAACCATTATTTCGATGAGGCAACATTTTTCCCGTATGAAAGTGTATATAAGGAAATATCAAAATATTTTAGTTTTCCATAAAAAAAGTTTTAAAAAAAATTTTTAAGCTACATGAAAGATTTTTGGTACATAGATTGGGAAAAAAATCCGATTCTCAAATCTGTTCGAGGTACTAATTTTGGTTGTTGCGCGCAAAAGTTATGGCGGTTTTAATTCTGATAATAAGAAATAAATCTTAAAACAACGCTACTATTTATATTGCGAAACATTGTTAATTAAGGGCTTCCTACGTACTACATGATTACTGAGGTCCCATAACATTAGTGAAAAAGTTGTAAATTTTCGCGGAAATTAAGAAAGAATTAAAAAAAATGCTTGCTTGCAACTTGTTTTATTAATACTTAAGCTGTTTATGCATCGGAAAATATTTTAAAAATATGTACGTAATATAAAACATCGCGACGATTCAAATGGAACCAAAAATATAGAAATCTGTTTAGCGGTTTGCACATTTTAGCAAAAACAAAAAAAATATTGAGGAAGTTAATAAATTTTTGTAAGAGAAAAATATTTTTCAATTTTTTTGTTAGTTAAATGTAAGAAAACTAGGTCGGAGTTATTCTTCTATTTCAGTTAATTTCACGAAAAAAATCACGTTTTTTATTGTAATCACTTCTAGAGTACACGCTAGCATCTAGCGGAAGATATGGGTAACGTTCAAATACATGTTGGGTTCCTTTTAATGCGGTATAATCTTAAAATAAAACTGTATCATTTGAAATGAGTGTAAATCGCGAAATCTTCAAAATCACTTCATGCGCATGCGGTTTACCAATACAGCGAATTCTTCTCTTTTAATTTGTACACATTTGCCAGGATTTACTTTGGCCGCTAAGATGTAGCGTCGTCTGCAGTTTAGTGGGCAACAATCTGTATAACGCTTATAATTTGCACAAAGTGCATACACTTTTTATGCGCATCCGATTTTACTACCAACCGTGGAAAAATACATCGATCTAATCCTATTTCGATCAAATCCATCAAGAACCGTGGATGTAGCATCACACATTATTTTTGGGATAAATCGGATACAGCTCCCATGTCACTAAATTTTTTAAACCGCTGTTTCCCCAAAACCGCGAGTGATGTGTCAGTTTTTTCATTGACAAGAAAACTATCCACAGAAAATGCGACTAAATCCGCGATATTTTCAAAAACATTTTCGCACATTTTTCGGTTTTTGCAGTTGCTTTTTCGCCGTTCTAGCGGATGGACGGACCGCCGAAAAACTAAAATATCGCGGGGTATCAAAAGGATATTTTAAATGTTGTACCCAAAAAATATGTTTTTTAGAAAAAAATATCGCACTAAATTTTGGCCTTTGCCAGTAGATTACTCTACCGCTGTGTGGTCTACATAGCCAATATAAATTTTTTTGATATTCACTCATATACCCTCGTTAGCATAAATGCTGAGGGTATACAAATCAAACTGAAGAGGACATATAACATGTAATAAAAATATACAAATATATTTTGTTTTTAGTAGATTCAATAAAGACAACGTCAAAAGAACTCATAATAGTAGACCCGAAGCTTTGATAATTACTACTTCTTGCAATATTTTTGTTGTAGAGTATTATTCTACATACGATACTACTTTTTTTTGCTAAAATTCAATTAAAAGTTTAAAAAAGAATGAGTTCATACATATTGGATCTCAAATCCCAAAGCAATTCCAATAGTGCAAGTTCAAACTACAAAACTCCATCATCTTCTATGAATAGAGTTATTAGATTTTATGAAATTTTTTCTGGGAAAATCATTGGAAAAACAATGCAAAGAGACAATAGTCGTCTGCATGTCAAGAACAGAAGAAAAAACATAAACTAATAACAACGCTTTGTCTTTGTGTTTTACGTCTCCAGGACAGCAAGACACAGCTGGGTATCCGTTTTATTGAGAAAAACTAATTAATAGTTTTTTCTACGAAGATTTTTGTTATAAAATGAACTGTGCATATTGTTGAAAGCTTTCAAAATAGCCCAAAGTTCTTAAACTGAATGTGTGTTATTTTTTTACTGGTAAAAAAACTTTTTTGATCATATTTGTTTATTTGTAGATACTAGTTTCTATTCTATTTTAATTTTTGCTTGTAAAGAAACAAGAAACCAATAAAAATTCGATTCTTTGAATTAATAAAAAAACAATCACTGGAAGATGTTATGTTGAAGTATCTGATGTCAAAATCATATCTGAAACCATAATCTAATACAATTCGTATTGTGGGTCTTCTGTTGCGTTCATATTGAATTGTAGTTCATGCTGTCAATTATGCCGATAAATAGTACAACAGAGTAATTGAAAATCACTTAAAATATTCAAATGAATGACAGATAGGCATTTTTATTGCAAGAATAGATTTCTTAAATGTGTGTATTTTTTGCTATTTTTTAACAGACAAGACATTGCAATCTAATCCTTCGAGAAAAATAGTTGTTCGTCCAGTTCTCTAAATTTTAATCAGACTCTTTAGCTTTGGAGAACGATGTTTTGATATCATCTTCACTTGGTATTTCCATGGATAGCATTATACCTTCCGGGAATTGGTTAGTAAAGGTGAGCTAAAAAGCTATTTCTCACCAAAATTACAGTTTAATGAAATTGTACCCAAAAATAATATTTTTTTTTAACACCGAGTCCGAAATGAGTATATCACTTGTACGGAAGTCGAATCAGACTGAAATACTTAGGCAATGCACAGTGGTGGCACTTATGTACATGGGAAGGTGTGACAAAAATACTTCTAAATAATATATCGAGCTGAAATTGTTATCAATGGGCCATAGTGACCTAAAAACGCTCTAAGAAAATATTGGGGTCCTAGGTCCAAAATTTCGCGTGGTTGCCATGTAATGAATCATTTTAAATTGAAGTATTTTACTGTTACCAACACACTTTTCACCCGAATTTGCTGCAATCCGGTACCAAGAGTTCATATTGCATAGAAATCCTCCCTGCGAAAAATTGTCAGTATTGGTCCATTATTTGGTATACTCCCTATATGATGTTTCTATCGACTTAATTAGGCAGATTTCAACCAAATTTTCTAACCGAATATGTTATTATAATGGACTCAGACTTCAGAACGCCATTTTATAAAAAAAAATTTATATCGGTCAACTTTTGACTAAAGCCCCCATATAGGGTTACCATCCTTTTCTTGGTACTTTATAAGATTTAACCACCTTTTTCTGCAGAATTACCTGTAATAATGTATTGTTAGTTCCCATTGCAGGGAAAATGTCCACGTTTTGGCGTGGCCCAACATTAGGATGTCCCAAAAAAGATAAATTATTATAAAAGTGAATACGCCCAAAAATTTGTCTTTTTCTTTCACGAGTTTTCAATGCGGCTCTAAGTTACCATGACAATAGAAATCTCTAATAGTACAAAAACATTATATTGAACATACATATGAGAAAGGATAATAACAAGTAAAAAAGTATCAGTCGGCTTGGCCGACAGAGATATACCCTCAGCCTGTGTATACTAAAACAATTTTTTTCCCAAAAAACGTATGTACATAGGGGGTTTTAAACATTGTCGGCGTATAAACCGACAAAAATGTTGATTAGGATTAAAGAGCAAAAGTTTTGCGGAGGAGATACTTAAAGGAATGAATCGACATTGACCATTATGGAAGTGGATCTCCAGCCACTACATATGGTGCCATAGGGGGTTTTTACACCCTTCGGGCTGTTTGCTCATGTAATGTGGACTTGCCCCTGAAAAAAACTTTTACCATCGTAATTGAGGCAGCGAATGCAAGTTGCTTCAACAAAAACCAAAGTGATTCGATAGCAGGTCTTAAAGTGAACTTATCCGAAATTTTGTGTGGGAGGTACCGGATGGAGTGGACAAATATAGTCCATATTTGAAACTGATCTATATCTAACAGATATATTAGGATGTGTACAGTATGGACCAATTCGGCCACTCCCTTCAAGAGTTACCGTACGAACTAATTTTCCGAACATTTTTGAACTTTTGTGGGGGAGGTACCTGAAGCTTATCTTCATACTTAAACTATGTTACTAAACTATGTTAAAATATTACAAAGGCCAAATTTTGGACCGAATCGGCAGATCCGATCGAGAGTTATCTTGCGCTCCAACCACCACACGTGGTGTCATAGGGGTTTTTGCAACTTTCAGGCTATTTTCTCAGGAAGTATGGACTTGCCCCAAATGAAACTTGTACCGTCGTATGGAGGGCAGTGAATACAAGTTGCTAAAACAAAAATCAGAGTGATTCAAGAGATGGCCCTAAACTGAACTTTTCCGAAATTTTGTGTGGGAGGTACCCGAAGGAGTGGGCCGATTGAGTCTATATTGAAACATTATCTAAGTCTGGTACACATTTTACGATGGCCAAAGTATAGACCAAATCGGTTACTCCCTTCAAGAGTTATCGTGCGCACAAATTTTTCGAACATTTTCGAACTTTTGTGGGGGAGGTACCGGAAGGAGTGAACCAATATTGCCCATCTTCGAACAACTAAGTTTGGGCAAAATATTAAGAAAGCCAAAATTTGAACCGAATCGGTTCATCCGTTCGAGAGTTATTGTCTGAAACACATTTCGTCCAAACATACTTGGGGTCTAAAACCATTATTTCGATGAGGCACATTTTGCCCGTATGAAAGTGTATATACCCTCGTTAGCATAAATGCTGAAGTAACAAAAACTTTAAGGAAATCCTTACATCTATGTATATTAAATATTTTCATTTTGACCAATATTATATCCAAAATATTTGGCGACCCTTGCTTAGACAATTTACTAAATTATTCAACTTAAGTTAAGGCGTTAGTTATAGTCCTTTGTTTCATAAATTCGCTTAGAATATAACTATTTTTTCTCATTTTTAAATACATTTTTTTTTTTCTTCAAAATTAGTATGTTTGTGAGGCCTTTTTTCCTTAAGAAATGCGTTTAAAATGGAAAAATGAGTTGAGTTACGAAAAAATTGGGAAGTTTTGAAGCAATTTGCATCTTTAAATTTTTAAAACGATGACATGATTTTTTTTTTGTTTTTTTTTTTTTGCGGTTGGGCGCATCCACTGTGCAATGGAAGCTAAAATTATGTTGAGTTTTGTATGTGCACTGGGGCATGGTAAACCGTGTATTCTACGAAAAATCATTCTTATTTCTACTGATCGTTGGTTGGTTTCCAGTATCAACAGGAGAGCTCGTTTTAACATACAGTTATCAATTCTAGGGCAGTATGAATAAATGCCGTTGCGCCATACGGAGTACATTAACACTAACACTAATCATGTCGGTCTGGAGAGTTGTGTTTAATATTTTTACTATAGTTTTAGATAGTGAAAGAAGAGATAAGGTCCTGTTAAAAATATTATTATCACAGAATTCAATAGCTGAAACAACCACCCTTTTCCTAGCTCTCAGGAACCAAATTTCGTATATATTTATGAAACGAGCTCTTTGTTTTGTTCATCACGGTGTTGCCATACTTTCGAACAATATAATTAATATCATGAATATCCACAGATCTTGATAGTTGCTTGTTTCGTGCTCATCTTCCCATTTATTGACCTAGAAGCAAGTTTCCTGAATCTGTAATTAGCGTGAAAAGATTCTAAGTGGCACTATCGTCAGGGCCATAAAATGTCGTAGACCAGACCCAGTGACAGGAACTAAACCAGTCACGCATGATCCTTGTAGAGTCCCATGGAGATGACTGGTATTAAGTTACACAAATGACCCACTTATAGGTATTGGTGGAGCAATGTTCAACGTAAGTTGTTCTTCTGGAACATACGACTGCGGAGACTCACTGGACACATTGTTCACGCAGTGGTAGGTGGATGCCATTTTTATAAGACAGAACATGAACCAGCGTTCCGGAATATGGAGTTACCAAATCGAAAACATAACACAAACATACATATATATTGTCATATCACTTTTGACATCAATGCCTGAGGCCTTTGTGGGCTCATAAACTAGTTCGTTCATGAACTATACCACTGTTCATGAACGAACTAGTTCAATTGAACGATTCATTGAAAAGAGCGTATGAACTAGATCAGTCGATATAGTTCATTATAGTTCAATAACTCAGCGCCGACCGAAAGATCCACGAAGAACGATTCAAAATCTAGGTCAGCATGTCATTCACATATGAGTAAAGTGACGCCGTCTTCTGTGCTCAGTGATGCCTACGTAACGTAATGAGTCAACCCCCATTGTAATGAAAATAATTTCTGAATAAAGAACATCTTTGACATAACATATCCCAATATATCGAATCCATTGCCTATTCAATGTGCCTTGTTTTGAATAGAAAAAATAAAAAATAAAAAGAAACATACATACACAGAGCTTTTTTCGCAGAGATAAATTCTGCACATACACATCATAAGATTTTTATCCCGCCATTCAATTATAATTTTATTCCGAAGTTCTTTTTTATACCCTCCACCATAGCACGATGGGGCCAATAGCAGGTTTTCGAGGCAAAAAGTCAATTTTTGAAGTTAACAATTTGAAAAAAATAATAACGGATTTCGATTGCCAACACTCTGAATCACTAAAAATAAAAAAATAAATCAATCTGGTAACATCACATAGCGACATACTGATCTGGCAATGGTGACATATTTTCTTATGCATCATTTTCTGACATTCATTATAAATAAGTAGTGAAAGCATTTTAGGCGCCAAAAAGAACATTTCAACATTTTTATATTTTTTAAACATGGAAAGCTCTTCAATGGGTATGTAAAATAAGATAGTGTTAACAAATAATAAAAATGTTATGTGTGGTAAATGTATTTTTGAGTTAAGATGTTATGTCTTTTTTTTTGGAGTATTTTGCTTTGTTATCCATGTGTTCTCTGGAGTATAACTTTTGAGATCTAGGTAGATCTAGGACATTATATATATGTGGTGAAAGGTATTAATGTGTACTATCATTTTGTGAAAAAATTAGCTGCGCCTATCTGCGCCTTTTCATAAAAATCTGATTTCAGATGTCGTAATACTTAAAAATATGGACATGTTTATGTTTTGGTTGGCGAATAATCGGAAACCCATTAATGTTACCAATTGGATTTCGGAAAAATTTAATAGACGTATATAATAATAATAATAATATTAATAATATATAATTTCAAAGATAGCCGATTTTTACTAAATTTGGAACCTTTTTTATTAACTTATAACAAACCACAGACAAAACCATGAAATTTGAACATATGTATATAGGGGAGCTATTTCCATATCTGAACCGATTTCAATATAACTTGACAAACTTATTTGTAGTCCGAATTCCGTAACATTTTCCAAATTTTATTGTAATTTGATGGAATTTGCATGCTTGGTCAATCATTTTCCTGAAATCGGGCGAACATATATATGGGAGCTATATCCAATTCTGAACCGATTTTAATATGATTTGCCAAAAATGTTTCTAGACCAAAATCCGTCACACATTTCAAATTTCATCAAGATTGGACATACATAGCGGGATTGGTGCACCAAATACCTAAAATCGGGCGAAAATATATATGGGAGCAATATCAAAATCTGAACCGATTTAAATATAACTTGGCAAACTTATTTGTAGTCCTAATTCCGTGGTATTTTCCAAATCGCATAAAAATTGGGCAGAATTTGCGTGTTTGGTCCATCAATTGCTTGAAATCGGGCGAACATATATACGGCAGCTATATGTATATATGAACCGATATGAACCAAATTTGGCATATTAGTTTCTAAGCCCATTATAAACATCTGTACAAAATTTGGAAGGTCTAGCTTGCCCCAGTGATTTGTTGCCTCGAAAACCTGTCATTGGCCCCATCGTGCATAGTATGGAGGGTATATTAAGTTTGTCATTCCGTTTGTAACACATCGAACTAATCATTTGCGACCCTATAAAGTATATATATTCTTGATCAGGATAAAATTCTAAGACGATCTAGCCATGTCCGTCTGTCCGTCTGTCTGTCCGTCTGTTGTAATCACTCTAGCGTCCGCAATAATTGAGATAGAGTGCTGAAATTTTGCACCCGAGGGTCTTTTTTACATAGGCAGGTCAAGTTCGAAGATGGGCTATATCGGTCCACTCTTTGGTATATTCCCCATATAACGGTACCTCCGGATTTGAGGTATTTTGGCGTTCTTCGCCACATTTGCAGACCGAATTAGCTATAATTTGGCACTTAGGGTTCCTAGTGATCAACAAACTTATATCCCAAAGGATATGGGCATAGGCCCATGTTTTGGTATAGCCCCCATATATCGGTACCTCCCGATTTTCGGTATTTTGAGAATTTTAGCTACAATTTTTAACCGAACTAGCTGTAATTTGCCATTTGAGGTTCTCAGTGGTCGCATAATATCTCCACCAAACATCGTCAACATAGGTCCATAGCCTCCCGATTTTCGGTATTTTGAGAATTTTAGCCACAATTTGTGACCGAACTATCTGCAATTTGACATTTGAGGTTCTCAGTGGTCATGAAACATCTCCACCAAACATCGTCAACATAGGTCCATGTTTTGGTATGGCCCCCTTATAACCGTACCTCCCGATTTTCGGTATTTTGAGAATTTTAGTTACAATTTTTAACCGAATTAGCTGTAATTTGACATTTGAGGTTCTCAGTGGTCATGAAACATCTCCACGAAACATCGTCAACATAGGTCCATGTTTTGGTATAGCCCCCATATATCGGTACCTCCCGATTTTCGGTATTTTGAGAATTTTAGCTACAATTTTTAACCGATCTAGCTGTAATTTGCCATTTGAGGTTCTCAGTGGTCATAAAACATCTCCAAAAGAACATCGTCCACATAGGTCCATGTTTTGGTATAGCCGCCATATAACGGTATCTCCCGATGTTCGGTATTTGAGAATTTTAGTTACAATTTTTAACCGAATTAGCTGTAATTTGACATTTGAGGTTCTCAGTGGTCATGAAACATCTCCACCAAACATCGTCAACATAGGTCTATGTTTTGGTATAGCACCCATATAACCGTACCTCCCGATTTTCGGTATTTTGAGAATTTTAGCTGCAATTTTTAACCGAACTAGCTGTAATTTGACATTTGAAGTTCTCAGTGGTCATAAAACATCTCAAAAAGAACATCGTCCACATAGGTCCATGTTTTGGTATAGCCCCCATATAACGGTATCCCGAACATCGGGAGGTTCGGTATTTTGAGAATTTTAGCTGCAATTTTTAACCGAACTAGCTGTAATGATAGGTATTTTGAGAATTTTAGCTACAATTTTGTCTATTCAAAAATAATCGTCAATATAATAGATCCATGTTTTTGAATATCCCCCATATAACAGTACCTCCCGATTTTCGGTATTTTGAGAATTTTAGCTGCAATTTTTAACCGAACTAGCTGTAATTTGACATTTAAAGTTCTCAGTGGTCATAAAACATCCCAAAAGGAACATCGTCCACATAGGTCCATGTTTTGGTATAGCCCCCATATAACGGTATCTCCCGATGTTCGGTTTTTTGAGAATTTTAGCTGCAATTTTTAGTCGAACTAGCTGTAATGATATGTATTTTGAGAATGTTAGCTACAATTTTGTCTATTCAAAAATAATCGTCAATATAGGTCCATGTTTTGGTATATCCCCCAAATAACAGTACCTCCCGGTTTTCGGGAATTTTCAGTGGTCACGAAATTTCTTCACTAAAATTCGTCAACATGGGTCCATTTTTGAGGGTCTACATTGTTTTGATGAAACTACCCTCAATTTGACTCTTGAAGATCCCTGCGGCTATAAAACTTTTCCGCCAATAAATTTAAAGAAAGGTTGACTCTTTGATATAGCCCCGTTGGTGGTACCTTTCACCTAGCTGAACACATTTTTTTAGATTAGATTAGATAACACTGTGCAACAAAATGGAGGTGAAAGTCTGGGGCACGGAAAATTCCTCTTGGCGAAAAAAAGACCTTGGTGAGTATATTATGAACCCCGAAGGACAGATCCGCCGTGAGTCGAACTTCCGCGTCATGGCGTGATGAAATTTTTGTTAGAGACCCTGTGGGCCATCAGGAATTAGCGTTATATCTTTGTTCACTGTTGCTTAAGTGCTCTACAAAAACAACAAACAAAGATATAATGCTAATTCATGATGGCTTAGAGGGTCTCTTGCAAAAACTTCATCACGCCATAACGCGGAAGTTCGACTCACGGCGCATCCGTCCTTCGGGGTTTTTCTGTCACCAAGGGCTTTCATCTCCAAAGGAAATATCTCTGCCCCAACATTTGTGTTCACAGTGTAGTTTAAGCAATAGTGGGAGGCAGTAGGATTCTATCCATTGTCGAAAAGTTGTTCCACCTTAAATTGTGAAAGGACCCTAATTATTCCATTTTATTTAAGACTATTTTATGGTGGAGGGTATAAAAAGTTCGGCCCGGCCGAACTTAACGACTTTTTACTTGTTTCTTTTTTCTTTTGGTTCGCCCCGCATATTTTATTTTTGCGGTACCCGCCAAATTTGATGAGCGTTCCCTATCCACCACCTGGGGAGGCGTCCGATGGGAGAGAAAAGGAAAAAAAATAACTCCACACGGAAGTCATACTATATAGAATATGTTAACTGTTCGGGAATTCGGAGAGGGTGAAATTCGGATCCATCGATTGTAAAACATTTTTGGTTTTTACCATATATACATTAGGGCTATAACCAAAAAAATACCACGCCAGTACCATGTGCGTAATATTGTCCTGATAAAGAAAATGCGAGTTTTAGTGCGATTCGGTTTAAAACAGCTTCCGCACCGACTGCGATTACTAAAGCCCTTTTGATATTTTTTCAAGTTAAAAATTTAAATTAGCTTTGTTTAAATAAATATTTATAGAAAACAAATATGATTATCAAAGGCAAAGTCATTAAAAACAGTCTGTAACTTTCGCGAATTCGTTGCAAATGACCACACATTCTCTTGTCCGATAGGTACAATAAATACAAACATAAACTTCGCGAGTTTATAAGAAAAACAAAATATTTCAATATTGTCGAAGATGCATTTAATGCTCAGAGATATCGCGATTTGATAACAAATTGGTCCAGAATGGTTTCATATTGATTTTAAATTAGATTAAAACTATTAATAATTAATACGAAAATCGTATATGTCATTATAGCAAATAAAATAAAATAATTCATTACCGAACTTCAATGCATTTTGTGCGGAAACGACACCGTATTCCATAGTAGATTTTCATGCTTTACACGGCTATGCGGTGGTATTTTTGATATTTGTAAAAATTGTCAAAAAGTTCTAACTCTAATATACATACTCGAATGTTTAAGCCTTTTTACAAGCACTTTCAAACCAAAAAGGAAACATGCGTGGAATGAGACTGCACTATACAATAACACAGAACCTAAAACAAATCATGGCGATAGGCATACTTTCAAAATTAATCGGACTATAAAATAGAAGAAGAGAAAATAAATGTAACGATAAAAAGTTAATTTTTTGAGTTTTTTTTTTTTGATTTAATATAGACGACCCAATAGAATTGAGAGTAAGAAAGTAAGTGGTATGGGTATTATGGCAATATCTTCCTTGAATGGATACTATAAAATTAATTATAATCTGTAAGACAACGTAGCTTAAAATCGAAATATTATACAATACAAACATCAGTTGCTACAGTTTTTTGACGTCTTTATTTATTTACATATTTTAACAATATTCTTATAATTTATTTTTAATACAATTCTGTTTGCATTTTCCAAAAAAAAAAAATAATAATAATAGTAATTATAATAAATCATATTTGGATATATGAATTTTTTGTTAAATTCATTGAATCACTGCATGACTGGCATATCAAAACAGAATTATTCATTGGTTCTGGTCTGATGATAATATGATGTGAGCTAAATATTTTTTATATTTCAAACAGCGCATAGTTCATATTTATTTTTGTTATTAGGTGATATTCAATGGTGTATCCTAACAGTGTAAATGAATACTGTATCCAAAGCTGCTATTTAAAATTTCAATAAATTTGCATTTTGCCTAAAAAAATATTTAATATTTATTTAGCTACAAAAAGAAAGGCTGATGCAAAGGCATGTTCTACCATGACTCAAAGGGTAGAACGTACCAAGTTATCAATAGGAAAATAGGGTTTCATTAATATAACCGAATATTTGGACACATGACCTTTTGACATAGAGGAATGATATGAATCGCCTTTTACATGTTACAGTCTAATATTTATCTTGGTTCATCTACCATATTAAGTGGACATTGACATTTTCGCGGTGT
This sequence comes from Musca autumnalis, assembly GCF_047663935.1. NCBI lineage: Eukaryota > Metazoa > Arthropoda > Insecta > Diptera > Muscidae > Musca > Musca autumnalis. The sequence continues at coordinate 12,887 of NW_027412444.1, forward strand.
CTCCTTGGAACAGCGTTTAACACCCGGCTGTGGTAGCGAGCTAACATAGTCCATGCGTTCACCCTTATGAAGAATAAAAACTTGTGGTGGGCAAACTCCCAAAAAAATTAGCTATGAAAAAATGCATGGGTTCATGTATGCATGATACAGAATGAGACAATCACAGTCCGAGCTTAAATACAAATGAAGATCTCGTTAAACAAAAATCACCATCACCGTCTTGATATTATCCGTATCAGCAGATAATGTCCTACTTGGTGTATTTGATGCACAAATTCGTTTATAAATGCATGACGTAAACGATTTAAAAAATAATGTTGGGTCAATCAAATTGTTTCCATTCCTCACGTTATTAATCTTACATTGACCTGATTGAAAAAAAAAAACTGAAACGAAAATATAATTGTCTTGAAAAACAAGCTTACCTTTCAAAAGCATCATAATTGTCGTCATCCTTTTTCTTAACGTCATAAAAATTAATAAAGAATAGCAACCGCCGAAGATGAAAACAATAAAACGTGAAAAGTCCCTCAGACAAATTCCACGGTTTCTATTACCTTTTTTAAACCATTTAATTTTTTGTGGTTCTTATATTACTCGTTGTTTAACCCTAAAACCACTAGGATAACAAGGATATTTTTTGAAACAAAAAGCTTTGCCGAATATGTACTTGACACGTATATAATTGTAAAATAATACAGTCGAATCAAAGTTTGTTATTTTAAACTCTCATTAAAAATAATAGTTACGTAATCCTAAATGTCATAAAATATTTTTCAAGCATATTTATGATTTTATGAAACCTTTAAGATACTTCCAAAAGTTATTTATAGGTTAAAGATACGCACGCATTTATTTGAGATATTCGTGATTGCTCAATATTAATGACTTGTGGCGTTGTAAGCCTGCTGTGAAAAAATCTATAAATTTACCCGATTTTGTTTTTACTTGGTTCGTTGACAACAACTTTATTCATTCGTTCATCATTCGAAGGTCAAATTTAATATCCAAATTTCCTTTGGGAAATATTTGATGAATCAAGAGTATCCGAAAACTTTTTAAAAAAATTTAAATGGGATTGGAAAAAAACATATTTTAAATTTTTTATAACGTCATAAAATCTGTTTTTAATCCTCGAGGTCTTAGTTGGTTAATTGCTTTGTTAGGATTGTAGAGGAAAGCAAATATTTGACACGTGGAATTGCTAATGATGGGTTGGCGTATGTAAAGCTTTGCGTAAAATGGGGATTATAAAACATCGATTTTAGGAAAACAAGAAATTATTATGTTCTTTCGCCACTATTTAGAAGTAGAATACGTCATTTGTTAACATTATATATTGCATACAGTTTTTATACCCTCCATAGTATGGAGGGCACATTAAGTTTGAAATATATATTTGACCACGTAACGGTACCGCCCGATTTGAGGTATTTTGGCGTTTTTAGTCACATTTTTCGACTGTGTTAGCTATAGACTTCCTATAGTCGAGAAACTTATCTATCAAAAATTATGAACATCTAATTATATTAAAGAGCTTAGTGATAAGTGAGTGAGTGACAGGTCATCGCCCAGACGGAACGGCTGAAGCTAGAAGCTTAAATTTTGAGAATAGGTTGCTGTTGGTGTGTAGGGGTGATATAAGGCTGGGGTTTTGGAAATTCGAACTGGAAGGGTACGAAAAGTACTAAAAGGTACTCAATATGGTAACCTTTGTATTAGGCAACCGGAAAGAGCTAGATTTGTGAAATTCTGACTGAGGTCACTAATGGAGAGGTAGAAAGATGTACCAAATGGTTTTTGAAAACTCAAACTACAAGTGTATGAAAAGTACTAAAAGTTACTGAATTTTGTATCAATAATGTATTTTTAAGGGATATAGCTAGAATCTTGATATTTGGTAAGGGAATCATGGTTGGGAAGTGGTTTTGGTGCAATTCGAATTTGGGTGAACAGATAGAGCTGGAACCCTTAGATTTCGAACTAAGATTGTTATTGGGGTGTAGGATTGAGGTAGTTTTGGAAATTCGTACCTATGTGTACGAAAAGTACTAAATGGTACTAAATTTAGTACAACTTGGATTTGGGTCAACTGATAGAAGTAGAATCCTGAAATATGAAACTAAGAATAATGTTGGAGTATTTATTTATTCAATCCATATACTAATACAAAAGCCTTCAAGGCCAATAAATAGTATTAACAAAATATTAAATTCCGAGTAGAAATAATTATAAAATCTAATTCTTAATGCGTGTTGGTATAATTGGCTCCCCAGCCATTAAAAAATGAAAATCAAGAAAGAGAAAAAAAGTATAGCTAAAAAGTGGCCAATAAGCAGCAAACATACAATAAGCAAGGTACATGTCGAGTTTCAATATTGCAACCAAACACCATAGAAGTCATTTAATAGACTTTCATAGACTCAATAAAAATCGGGAAAATTGTTGTTATATAGCAAACGTCATGGAAGACAAAAGAAAATCAAGCAATAAGCACAAACATTGTGAGCAAGTCTATATTTCAGGTTGAGAAATAATATGATTCAGCACTTTAAGCCGAAAAGCATTATTGGAATGTGAAAAAACTCTCAGATCAAGAGGTAAATAATTCCATAATCTTGCAACACGTATTAAGAGCGACTTTTCAAAAGTAGAGTTGTATATTCTAGGTATAAAAAGTTGTGTATTCCTCGGTGAAGAAATAAAGCTAAACATGTTAGCCAATGAAACAGGTGTACCAGTCTTAATTATTTTGTGAAAAGTGCACAACAGCTTACAATTGACAAATTCCTCTAAATCAACACCCAAAAAAAACTCTCAACATAACTAGTTATATGTTCACGACGTTTCACACCAAAGACAAACCGGGCAACAGAGTTGACAATACGTCTCAGCCTCAATAAATTTCGTTCTATCGTACCAGAAACCACTTCTAAGCCATAATTGATACAAGGCATGAGTAGAGCTGAAGCTAGTCTTCGTTTGACCCATGTATGAAGGTATACATTAATAGAATACAATCTGCGAATGGTACTAAAGACTTTCCGCTGAATAGAGTCGATGTGAAATTCAAATGAAAGCTTATCATCTATAATAATACCAAGGATTTTGTGGGAACCTACGAAGCTGATCCGATTCTGATCTAGAAAAATATTGAAGTCATAAGCTTGACTTCCAAAGCCAAACTTAATTGCTTTTGTCTTCCCTGGGTTGATCAAAAGAGCATTTTCAGAGCACCATTGACTAAATCGGCCAAGACAACAATTAATTTCATTCTCGAAGGTACCAACAACGGTGTGCAATGTGCACCATTAAAGCAATCAGCAATGCTGTTAACGTAAAGGACGAACAACAAGGGTCCCATAGACCCCTGGGGAACACCACACGTTCGGGAAAGCAACGTAGAATACTCTCCATTATAGCACACAAATTGCGATCTATCACTCAAGTAAGACATCATTAGCTTGCAAGCATTAACGGAAAAATTAAACTCATTTCTAAGTTTACGAATCAATACGTGGTAAGAAACAGAATCAAATGCTTTGGTAAGGTCTCAAGATACAACTATAGTGTTCATGTTAGCATTAGCATTATTTCTAATCATATCAGTCATATAGAGTAATAAACCCATTGTACTGTGATTTCTACTAAAGGCAAACTGACCATTATACATATACCTGCTTAAATGTAACATTATTTGATCCTTCATAATGTGCTCACACACTTTAGACAACACAGGGAGAATTGAAATAGGTCTGAGATCGTCGTAGCTGTTAACAACATTACCTTTCGGTACTGGAACAATGCGAGCTTTTTTCCACTGTAAAGGAAAGACGGAAGAGGTGATAATGGAATTTATTAAGTCTAAAATATAATCAGATATATAGGGAAAAACTAGTTTTAAGAAATCCAGTGGTTTTCATCAACTCCAATAGATTTGGATTTTATTTTACTAAGTGCTATGACAATATCTTCGACGTAAACGCAGCTGAATGAAAAACCAGTATCAGACCCATCAAATTCAGGGAAATCAATACCTAGAGTTTGAGAATTATTACCAACAAACGCAGCATTCAAACCATTAACATCAATATCAAAAGCAATATCATCTCCACCAAGACATCCTGATCCTCTCAGGAAACGCCACAGAGCAGTTGAACCCATTGTATTGAATTTCTTGGAATAAAACTTTCTGCGCTCACGCCGAATAACAGACTTCGCCTTATTACGATACCTACAAAAGACTTTCCAAGACTCACGACTCTTGTCACACTGATAGGCGCCAAAAGCTAAGTCACGCATAGAGCGAGCAAAAGTAATAGAGTTAGATTTGAACCAGTTATCGTTAGAATGTATCCTTTTACGAACCAAAGGAACAAACTCAAATAAGTCCATTATAAGGGAATTTATGATAGAACATTTAACATGAACATCACCAACGTTTAGCAAGTCAAAGTCGAAGTTAGATAAGCGCAGGTAAAACCCATCCCAATCAATGTTGGAATAATCCCGATATTCAACAAATTCAAGGAATGTGGTAACACCAATATTAAGCGAAGCGAATATAAGTGAATGATCAGAAATAGCAGGACAAATACCTTGACCAGATTGATAAACACTAGAAGAGTCACTGACTAAAACAAAATCTATCAGAGAAGTTGAACCATGCGACACACAGAGGAGAAACTTGTGTTAAAATTTGATCAAAATCCCTAGAAAGTTCATTTATAGTCGGATTGATATAAAATTTTGCACAAAGCATATCTTCTGTACAAGGATTAATCCTATAGAAAATAATGAAAATCGGTCCAGATTTGGATGCAGCTTCCATATATATTCGCACCAGATATGAGATAAAAGTGCACCAAAATCACTGAAATTTGACACATGCAACCTGAACAAGCCTAAAAAACCATTGAGCCAATTTTCAAACAAATCGGTACAGATGTATATATATAGTCCCATATACATATACATACATATTTCATTCCAAATTTTATTTTTTGAAACTTACTTAAATTAAATTTTTCTCGATTCACATGAGAAAAGCCGTGAATGTTTCTGAATAATGCAAACATATTTGATAGGTGTTGGTTTAGTCTGATAAATAAGAGTCCCGGTTATAAGGCGGAACAAAATTTAGTTTTCGAACATTTACCTTTTGTTTTCAGTATGGCTGAGTTCAATCGACTGCTGCATTGTATTGGTTTATCTTACAAAGTCGAGGATCGTTATAGAAAATGTAGAAAAGAGTCTGGTTGCCGTTTATCAACATTTTTTCATAAAAAAACGATTTTCATATTTTGAGTTTTGAGCAACTTTAGGCCTATGTTTCCCCTCTGTGCGACACATCAAAGTGAGTAGGCTTGGAATTGTGTAATATTGACAGATTCAACCGGAAGCAACAAGAACGAACATATGCAGATTTATGGAAATCGAACAGGTTACAGTTAAAGTCACCAACAATCACTAGATTCGAATACCTCATGAAAATATCTGAATGTTGATCCTCAAAGAAAGAAAAATCACCAGGAGGAGGCAGATAAACAACACCAAACAATACCTTTGAGTTACCGGCTGAAAGCTCAATAAAAAGTGATTCACATTTGCCCAATCTAGATAATTTGAAAACAATTTTGTATCTGATAGAATTAACAACATAAATAGCCACACCACCACCCCGAGTTCCAATCCTATCATTCCTCACAAGTTTATAACCTGGAATATCAACCATACGATTAGAGATATCAGGCCTCAGCCAAGTCTCAGAAAGTGCAAAGATATGTAAAGGAGAGTCACATAGAATCGACTTTAGCTCACAATATTTAGTAGAGTTATTTGAAGGCATTATACTTCTGCAATTTAAATGTGCGATATTCAATTTGCCATGGCATGTGCTAAGAACCGAGTTTATGTAAGCATTGCTGCTTATCACAGGCCCAAAATTAGTGTCAAAAGACATCAAAAGTAAAAAATAAGTAATGGCGGGGAACCAAGTATATAAACAATGAAAAAATATATTTCTTAACTTTCTACACATCGTAAAAACATATAAAACTTTAAGGCAGCTGATCAACAGCATATTGAGATCAAAAATACTTTTACAAAAAACTAAGGAAAAAAAGATTATTCAGAAAAAATGGAGCAAAATATAATGAATTATATAAAAAGGTGAAAAAAAAAATTCAAACATCTCCACCTTCAACATCATGAAGCAAAGCATCACATTGACTGGCGCTATAAGTGTCTTCTCTGCCATCAGGAAACCTTAGCCATGCCTTAAGAATATCAGTATTCAAGATTTAGAACTTAGACGCCATCTTCAAACGTTGAAGTTTCTTGCACACAAAGTTCAAGCGTGCAGCGGCAGGAGAGAAATGGTCGTTAAGATAAACTCGACTAGTTAGACCAACACCCTGGGTACCCAATAAGTCAGAGACTTTAAGGTTACGAGTTTTAAAATACTCCTTCATCAGTAGATCGCGCTTAGCTACTTTGTTAAATTTAACAAGAATTTGTTTTTTCCGATTTATGTAACATACGTGATTTATGTCCATGCTGGTGACAGGTATATTGTAAAATGTGCCCAGAGCAATAACAGGCGCTTCTAGATCGTCTATACCCTCTGGCAACCCTCCAATCAATATATCCGAACGGTTAATCCTCTTATGCATAATGTTGTCTTCCTTCTCCAGAGCTACAAATTTAGCCGAAGTTGAAGCTTCAACGCGACGGACATTGTCATTACATCTACCAATGTCAGCTCTCATCTCAGCAACAAAAGAACTAACTTCCTGCTTAATGTCATTCAACACCGTTGTAAGACGATTCTGCTCAGCCTGGTAGTTCAGCATAAAGCTATCAAGTTTTGTAGTTAGGCTGTTTATCTTCCCAATGACGTCGTTATTATCAGCCCTGTTGTTGTCGTTATTGCTGTTAAGATTTGGCAAACATGAAGCACAAATATATGCAAACTCCTTGACAGTCCTCAGGACACTTAGATTTTTCTCATCAATATTCGCACAGGAAGCATGAAACCAGACGTTGCAAGCTTTGCATGATACCCTAGATTGTGACTTTGTTAAAGATTGACAACAAACTCTGCACTTGATAGCTTTAGTAGCCGGCATTTTAACAAAACAGCAAAGCAACAACAACAAAAATAAAGAAAATGTCTGCAGTAACAGAGAACAGCAACACCGCAACAACAGCCACACAGCAACAACAGCCACAGAGCCAATTATGCAACAAATGACAATTTCAGTAAGGCACAAAAAATGAAGAATTTCTATTTAAATTCATGCACCACCAATTTTTTTGATAACTTCAACAGCTTCCTTTCTGAATATATCAGTTTGTTTAGTTTGTAAACAAAGAAAATAGCAAAATAAAAAAGCGATCAGCTGCGATAAAAAAACACACGTCTACTCAGACATAGGGATCTGTAGGATTGATAATATTTTGGAAATTCGTACTTATGGGTACAAAGGGTACTAAATGGTACAATTTGGATTTGGGTGAACGGATCGAGCTAGAATCCTGGAATTTGGAATTAAGATTGCTGTTGGACTGTAGGATAGAGGAAGTTATGGAAATTCGCACTTACGGGAATTCTCACTTATGGGAATTCGCACTTATGTGGGATTGTGGATGTAGGATTGGGCTAGTTTTGGATATTAAGGTTACTGTGGGAGTATAAGATTGAGGCTGTTTTGAAAATTCTTAATGTGTACAAAGCGCACTAAATTGTTCTAAGTTTGGATATGTACCATAATTATACGAAAATTACTAAATGGTACTCAATTTGCAGTTGGGTGTAGGGACAGAGCTGAAAACTTTATTTTTTGGAGTTAGGGTGAGTATTAGTGTGTAAAGTTGGTACATGGACGTGTTTTAAGAAATACATATCATAAATTGACGAAAAGTACCTTAGCGGCCTAAATGTTGTATCGGGCGTCGGAACAGAGTTGAAATTCTAAAATTTGTTGTTTGAGTCACTGTTGATATGTGGGGTTAAGATATAGAGATGGTTTTGGAAGAGCATACTGTAAAATTACTAATTGGTAACGACTTTGATTTAATTTGTTATTGTGTAAAGGGTATAGCAGGGATTTTTGAAATTTAAGGAGGATTGTTTGGAAATTCATACTTCTGTATTTATATGTAAAATACTATTATTGCGTTTGGAAAAACTGAGAGAGCTGGAAAATGAGATTCGCGGTTGGTACAATTGGTTGATATAAGAAGGTAATTTTTTAAGGTTACCCCAGGTGTACGAAAAGTACGAAATTTCGTACCATTTTGTTATTGCATTAAAAATAATATAAGGATTTTTTGAAATGCTTAAAAATTCTGACATTTGGTAGAGTTGGAAGTTTCAGTCAGACTGGTCAACTGTGTTAAAAATGAGTTACTAGATTTGAACTAAACAGACAGGAACCAAAGCAAGTTAAATAATACACTGTAAAAATACTATCGACTGAGATTGCAGTTTATACCCAAAACAACTTCGTGAGACAAAGAAATTTTTATAATTTTCTGGTATTAACCTTAAGCTGTATTTAGCGACTCGATTTTCTCCTGTTCTTCGTTTTACTTCTTCCATCCCAGCAATTCTTTGTCAAACCAACTGAGAGGTTCATTTTAAAGGTGAATAACTCGTTGGTCGTTGACATCAAAGGCAAACATATTTACAAGACAGGTAATGATAATTAGCAATGCAATACATTTCTTTTAAACTGTCTGTTAAGTTTTACAGATTGAAATACAAAGTCTTCTTCTTATTTATTTTAACGTCTGCAAAACATTTGTTTAATTAACAACAAGTATTTATAATTAATGAAATAAGGGAGGAATTTTATTTTTTAATTAAATTGGATGTTTTTTTTTTCAGTAATAACGCCTCTAATTGCTGACACCAACAAGGATAACTAATCAAGGTTGAAATGTTGCCAGTAATAGTAATTATACGCCAATGGGGATATCATTTTCAAAGTAAAAAATTTGTATCCACTAAATCACAATCCTTACTCGTAAAACAATATTAAATTGATCTGAGAGGAATTGACGGTCACAACATTTGTAGAATTATTTAATAAACTTACAATAGATCCGTTGAGTATTTCTTAATGTATTATTAACAGGAAGCGTTTCAAATAACACAAATGAGAAAATTCAACATAAACATTATGAACTGAGCTGGCATTAACTATGGCAGAAAGTAATTTATTAAGGTTTTTAGTTGTTGATAACAGGGCAACATACATATTGAGCTAGATCGCTATATTTTTGCAGCCGATTGTCTTTTTTCCATAGGCAAATGGGTTATATCGGTCCATGTCTTCTATTGCCCCCATACAACGGTTGCTCCCGATTTTTGGTATTTTGGGGATTTTACCTAGATTTTGATTGAACTAACTATGGCCCCCTTGGTCACAGATTTTGGTACAGCCCCCATATAACGGTACCTCCCGAATTTCGGTATTTTGAGGATTTAAGCTACATTTTTTACCCAAATACCTGTAATTTAATATTTGAGGTTCCCAGGTTTGAGGTTCTCCGCTAAAAATTGTCAACATAGGTGCACGTTTTGGTATAGCGCCAATATAACGATACCTTCCAATTTTCAGTGTTTTGAGGATTTTAGCTAAAGTTTTTTTTACCGAACTAGCTGTATTTTGACGTTTGAGGTTCCCAGTGGTCACAAAATATCTCCACCAAAAACTATCAACATAGGTCCTTGTTTTGGTATAGCCCACATATAACGGTACCTCCAGATTTTCGTAACCATCACAATGTTGTAAGCTACAGTTGTTGTTGAGCTTGGTTTCTTGCACCGCAGCGACCTTGATGTTCTTCCGACTCATGAAATCTACTATTTCCTCGATCTTACCTAGGAGTCCATTGCAATTAAATTGCAAAAAGGATGCATTCTCTGGGATTGGGACAACAACGGCTGGTGTTAAAGGCTGCATGTGCGGTTGTTGTCGAGGGGACTGCGAGGGAGTTTCGTAGTCAGACGAAAAGGGAGTTTCGTAATCCGACGACGACTCACTAAGGGACTGTGTTCACGCAGCATGCAGCAACATAGTCCCTGTCGTAGTCCCTCACGTGGACAAGTCCAGAGCAACAACTTGGATGCCCCCACTCCTGACATCTATTGCATCTCAGCGAAGGTGGGATGTGGGTGAAGATGCGAATGTGACAAACTGAGCACAGACATATTCGTTCTAGGTTTTCCTTCGTCCCGGCACGGACCAAAAGAATTCGGAGCAGGCATTCCGGGATATGCTGTCCAGTACAGACCTATCTCGCTTGAGCATGTCTCTAATGACTCGTACATAGAATGTATGGGGGTAGCAGTCAGGTGTGGAACTGCCGACATAGAGTTGCTGAACGTATACATCCCGCCGAGAAATAGCTGTATCTCAGATTACGTGCCTAACATTAGCCCGCTTTTGGAAGGTCATAATCGTCTGGTCCTGGGGGAATTTAGTTCGCATCATGAGATGTGGCCTTCGGCTCTCGGAAACGGCCAAAGAGGTCACAGCTCGCCAGACATAACCATTGTGTCACCTGGTAACCATTGTGGTAACCATTGTGTTCCCTTGGATCAGACCATCTCCCCATAATTGTCTCCATTAGCAGACCACCCGATTTCATTACCTCTGAACGCCGCACATTCGTCAATCATAAGAAAGCTGATTGGCCGGGTTTCAGAGAGTTCACCAATCACCGCTTCAGAGAACTGCCCAATCCTTCTTATGTTCGGGTAGCGGAAAGGACGTTGCGAGACATCATCACAGTTGCAGCCGCTCGCCATATCCCTGCTGGTCGAATACCCGAAGTAAGGCCAAACTTCCCAGCGGAGGCGACGGGATTAGCAGATGAGCGTGATGAGCCAAACCCAATGACCCCAGAGTCAGGGAGCTGACACTGGAAGTTAACAGGCTGGCAGGCGAGCATAAGCGGAACAAGTGGTTAAATCATCTGAAGAGTTGCAACATCGGAGCCGGTATAGGTGAATTGTGGGCAACGTTAATTCACTCTCGAACCCTGGAAGAAGTGAAGATAGGACCTCAGTCACGTTTGGCGACGTTACTTTGACTGACCCGAAGAGGTGCGCAAGTTATTTCAATCGACAGTTTGTCGAGCACCCCGAGAGTGACAGGGCGAAGAGAAGAGGATTACGTCGCATCAGATCTCTTCCTGCCGAGAGGGAACCACCACAGTTTACAATAGATGATGTTGCCAATGCCATCAGGAACACTAAATCATCCAAAGCGTTGGGCCCTGATGGAATCTCCATGGTAATGCTAAAGCAGCTGGATGAGCCGGGAATGGAGTATCTCACTAAAGTTCTCAACTTGTCGCTATCCACCTTCATTGTTCCCGAAGTCTGGAAAATGGGCAGGGTGGTCCCACTACGGAAGCCAGGCAAGGATGCCAGCAAAAGTAAATCGTACAGGCCGATTTCGCTTTTGTCGCCCGTAGCAAAGACCCTTGAGACCTTAGTCCTCCCCAGTATCAGAAACTGCTATCAAGTTGCCGATCATCAGCATGGATTCCGTAAGCAGCACAGCACGACAACTGCGCTACACGCCATTACCGGCCAAGCTTGAAACGTTGGATAGTCAATTATACATATGTGTGGGCGCCAGTCGTACGTGGAATTCAGGAACAAGAAGTACAAACCCCATAGAGTGAAACAGGGAGTTCCCCAAGGTGGGGTGATATCTACCTCTCCTGTATTCCGCCCCTACCCCCAGACGCCATCGAGATCGTAATGTAAGCGGATGATTGCAAGATCCTGGCCTTCGGTACCTATCCTGATGACATCTGTGAGATACAGAACAACTATTTAACCGATCTTACCACCTTTTTCCATTCGAGGAATATGCAGATTTCCGCCACAAAATCAACAGCAACTCTGTTCACCACATGGACAGCGCACTTTGGAAGAAAATTGAATGTCGTGGTCGACGGTAGTAGAATTCCGACCACAAACTGCCCCAAAATTTTAGGGGTCACATTGGACACTACTTTCACGTCGTGCACGCACGCCACAGCTATCTGCGACAAACTGAAAAGTAGGAACAAGGTCCTCAAGTCCCTAGCCGGCAGCACTTGGCGTGCAGATAAAGAAACCTTGTTGACTACATACAACGCGATAGGTCGGTCTGTGGTAAGCTATGCGGCGCCAGTCTGGTCCCCGAGATTATGTGATACGAATTGGAAAAAGATTCATATTTGCCAGAATGCCGCCCTGAGAACAGCAACAGGGTACCTCCTCAAATCTTCAATGGACCATCTACATGAGGAGGCAAAAATTCTTCCAGTAAAGCAACACAATGAGATGCTTTCGTTGCAGTACCTGCTTGGATGTTACCGTTTGAGCCATCCCAATCACCATCTTGTGGGTAGGCCTGACACATACAGGCAGATCAGGAAGGATATTCATGCTCTAGAGGGAGAGGTCCAACGATACAGGAGAGAACCCCTAGATCAACAAGCGTATCAAGCAAGGCCTTAAGCAATTATAGTGTGAATAAAGTCCTCGAAATACATCCCCCATCTATTGCAGCTGAGGAGCGTCAGCAGCCACGACAAACTAGACTAGTTTTGGCTCAACTACGCTCGGGATATTGCAGTCGCTTAAATTCTTATTGGGCGGAAATCGGCCGAGCCGTGCAAGACATCTACCCAGTATATGGCATGGGACCGCACGACACAAAACACCTTTACAACTGCCCAGCCAAACATACTCATCTAACTCCAGTGGATCTGTGGTTACATCCCATCGAAGCAGCCACTTTCCTGGAACTGGAGATACAACCAGAGCCAGATTGAACAGAAGAACGAACATACAAACATAATAACAAACACTGTTACAACAACAACAACCAGATTTTCGGTATTGAGGATTTTAACTATATTTTACGACCGAGCTACCTGTAATTTGTCACTTGAAGTTTCCAGTGGTCATAAAACTACTCCACCAACAATTGTCAACATAGGTTCACATTATATATTATAGCCCCATATAAAGGTGTAGACCGATTGAAGACATTTTATATACATTTTTGATCTTATTTAGGTATCAGTGTTCACAAAATATCTCCGCCTAAAATTGTGGACAGGAAAGAAAATAATTATTCCGTTTTAGTTCAGAATATTTTATGGTGGAGTTCTGCCCAACTTAACGCTTTTTATACCCTACACCACAATGTGGAAAGGGTATTATAAGTTTGTTTTTCGAAAAAATCATGTAACACCGCGAAAGATTCGTCGTGACCCCCCATGTGGTATACCAAAATTCATATCTCGACGAGATAGAGCGATTTTGAGATGTGTGTCCGTCCGTCCGTCCTTTAAAAATTCTAAGCACGCTACAGGCCGCAATTATGGACCATTCTTCACGACATTTTGTATGGAAGTCGGGTTCCGGCCAAAACAGACCCCTATATTTTTTGGTGATGGTTGTGAAATAATTAGGGGGTGAAATGAATCAAAAATAAAATTGTTATCCAATTTTGTAGCGGCTCTGTAGGTCGCAATGGTAGTCTGATCGGCGCGAAATTTTATGTAAGGTTTCGGTTTACGACAGAGAAGTAGCTTGCAATTTAACTTGATGATCAGATTAGATTTAGCGGGTTAAACGGACCAGAACTTTTGCGTGAAAATTGGTAAAATGTTTAATATACAGTGTTGGTCACAGAATTAGCACACCCCTTTGGTGCAAAATGATTTCAGTCAGCTAAGAGTTTTGATAGGACAAATTGAAATATTTTCGTAAACAAAACCCTTTTCTATAATGTATTTAACAGATTTAATGATATAAGTGAATAGTATTATCAGTGGTTTTTTCAAAATAAAAGTTTTATGAAGACGCCCAAATTATCAAGGGGACATTTAATTAGCACACCATACGATTTTTTAATTTAATTCATTTAATATACAAAAATTAATTTATATTGATGTTAATTCATATTCAAAACGTATTGAACAAATCATTTTTTGAAAGAAAAAATAATTTATCACCCCGGAATCTCAAAATATATCCCAATAGCGGACCATTTTTTGTAATGTACACTTAAACGTCAGAAAGTCGCCAAAACTTTAAAAACAAATGTACAATTGGATCAGAAATTATTGGAATTGTTAACCGATTACCGAAATTTAAATATAAAGTGCAAAAACTTTTCAAAAAGTGTTTAAGGTCGATGATTCATTCAAGAAAATTTTTGATTTGGAAGGGGTTTATAGAAAGAAGATCAATAAAATGCACCATTATGTTAAGAAAAATCAACTTATAACACCATTTGTAATTCAAAATTACACGTCTGAATAACACCAAGGACCTATCATTACAAAACTGTCAATTAAGCACTAGATGAACACGTGACACGTGGGTATGTTTAAAAGTATAACCCCTTTCTGACCATAAGGTATTTTGAGGTTTGCTGAAATTGGTTAAAATCCATGAAAGTAGGCATATACTATTGAAGATAAATGTTTTCTAGATTATTGATTTCAAATTTAATCGTTTTAAGCTCCGGGAAACATATTACCTTGCGTTCTCACTAGACTATCTCCCATTTGCCTTATGTTTAGAAAGTTATTGAAATTTGTGTAGGTCCCATAGAGATGAACATAGGTTTATCGTGACATACATCATGACATATCGGTAAAATTCAGTCCAGATGGATAAGTATTTATAAAATCAATAGCTCAACGCATCATATTACAGTTTTTTAATGAAAATTTTTGCGTCAAATCGACTTTACAGATGCACACTGCTGGTGGGTACATCCCACTATTCGCAAATTTACACAGATGAACATGAATATGATGTTTTATTTGATGTTTCTATGAACTACTTGCCTCAATGAGTTTGTTACATGTGAAAAAATCGATAACAAACACTAAAAAACTGACATTTCCATCAGTCCTTGGGACCCAAGGTGTACCCCATATAATTCCCTTCTGACACTAAAATTTCGGAGACTGGAGGAGAGTATAAGTAGCAGACTGGATCTTATTCCCAAACGAAAGGGATTTAAAACTGAATATGGACGAAAATATTGAAACTATTCACAATATTAGTGATTCTTTTAATGTGTGCTAATTACGTGTCCAGTGAATTTAGGACATTTTTTACATTTTTGGAGGTTATTCAAGTTGACAATTATGTTTCAGTTTCTGTATTGCGTTGTATTCTTTAAGCATACTACTGAGAATATATTAGTACAAATACTTTATTAAATACAACTACTTTTGAAGGTCTTTTTAGGCAAAATAAATGTTGGTATTGGGGTGTGCTAATTGTGTGACCAACACTGTACATCTCATATCTTCATTCCTGGAAGATACATTTGCGCCCCCGTAATTCTCTGACGTACGTGGTCACATAACAGAGTTATAGCCTAATATATGCAGGGATTCCACAGTTTTAATTGTGCATAGTGTAACCATAATCACGCTAGACGTCGAAGCTATTGCTCAGAACTGACAAAATCTTGCACAAGGTAAGAGTTTTAGCCAAGGAAGATGCCAATAATTTTGAATAATGATCAGATAGTATTTTGCGGGAGAAATTTACCATAACTTTTGTGGGAAAAATATCCTAATTTATTTTTTTGAAAATATATTTTAATTTCTGCGGGACATATTCCTGAAAATTACGAATACGAAGCTTGAAAACCAATCTTTGACCTCTTCCTTGATGCAAATTACATCAATATAGCGGTTAGATACCGGAAATACTGTCTAAGATATACATAAGTGGTTTCCTTTCTATTTTAGCTTGTTTGTAAGGAAATACATTAACCTTGCATGCTACAAAATGTCGCAATCATGATAGACAATTTTTTAGTCATGATAGAGAAATTCCCAGTTTTTAACTTGATGCTGCACGGTGTCTTGAAGTTTTTGTGTCTCCTTTGGGCAAAAGTAATATAATACCACGAAATATTGGTCGTTTTTTCGTATATACAACACTTTCATAGGGGCAAAATGGGCCTCATCGAAATAATGGTTTTAGACCCCAAGTATGTTTGGACGAAATGTGTTTCAGACAATTTGGATTCTGTCCGTCTGTCTGTCTGGCTGGGTTATATCGGTCCACTCCTTCGGGTACCTCCCCACAAAAGTTCGAAAATGTTCGGAAAATTTGTGCGCACGATAACTCTTGAAGGGAGTAACCGATGTGGTCCATACTTTGCACATCGTAAAATTTCTACTAAACTTAGATGAGGTCTCAATATGGACTCAATTGGTAAACGTCTTCAGGTACCTCCCACACAAAATTTTGGAAAAGTACAGTTTAGGACCTGCTCTCGAATCGTTTTGCTTTTTATTGTAGCAACTTGTATTCGCGGCCCCCCATACGGCGGTACAAGTTTCGTCAGGGGTAAAACCAAACTTCCTGAGAAAATAGCCTGAAAGTTTCAAAAAACCTCTATGACGAACGGATCTGCCGATTCGCTCCAAAATTTTGCTTTCACAATATTTTGTCCAAACTTAGTTTAAGTTCGAAGATAAGCCATATCGGTCCACTCTTTCAGGGACCTCCCCCACATAAGTTCAGAAATGTTCGGAAAAATTGTGCGCACGATAACTCTTGAAGGGAGTGACCGATTTGTACCATACTTTACACATCCACATATATCTACCAGATATAGATCAGTTTGAATATGGACTATATTTGCCCATTCCGTCGGGTACCTCCCACACAAAATTTGGGATAAGTTCACTTTAAAACCTGCCCCGGACTAACTTTGATTGCTGCTGAATCAACTTGCAATCGTTGTCGCAATTACAACGGTAAAAGTTTTTTCAGTGGCAAATCCATACTTATTGGGAAAGCAGCCCGAAAGTTTTAAAAAAACCCCTATGGCACTATATGTAGTAGCTGGAGAGCACAATAACTCTTGAACTGATAAACCGATTTGGTCCAAAATTTGGCCTTCGTCATACTTTGTCCAAACTTAGTTTAACTTCTAAAATGGCCAATATCGGTCCTCTCCTTAGGATACCTCCCCAACAAAAGTTCAACTTTAGTGTCCAAGTGCAGTTTAGGATCTGTTTGGAGATCATTTGCAAATTTATAACGATGATGTTTTTTGTGGTCCTGTTTACAGCCATATATGTTTTCCGTGGACAAGTCTATGCTTCCTGGCATACTGGTCTAACAGGTGTACGATAACCCACTGAAATAACTAGTGGGCGATATCTAACGAAAAGATATGACTATCAAGATAAGATCTACTTCCGTCATGCATTATGTCGGTCCATTCCCTCCTCCGCAAAACTTTTGAACTTTAATCCTAATCCACATTTTTGGAGGCAAGTTCAAATGTCGAAAAAGTGCCACAAAATTCTGAAAAGACCCTAAATACATTTGATCTGTCCGTAGATGGAAGTTCCTATTCACATAGGCTGAGGCTATATCTCTGTCGGCAAAGCTTACTGATACTTTTTTCCTTGTGGTATTGTTCCCTAAAAATCGCCGAAAGCTATTATGAAGGTCTTTTGATATTTTTCTAATACAAATTTTATTTTTTCTTAAGAAGCAATCCGTCTATCTATATATATAAAATTGAAATTTGTTTGTCTGTTTGTTTGTTGGTTTGTGCCTTATAGACTCGAAAACCGCTGAACAGATCCTACTGAAATTTTTAGGGTACATTGCTACATGGCCTGGAATGAAAATAGGCTATATTATTGTTTGAAATTTCGCGTTGATCTGGAGATATACCATCAAAACCGGAGGTACCTCCAAAGAATTTAGATTTCGTATGCAAATATCTTTAGAACTGTTACAGATACAATCTCCAAATTTTGTGTGCGTGACGGAATTTGATGTAGAAATAAATTTACCAAATTATATTAAAATCGGTTCAAATTTGGATAAAGCTCCCACATACATATATTTTCGGCAGATTTCCTTATTTTAAGTACCAAACATGCTATTTATGTCCAATTTCAATGAAATTTAGAATGTGTGACGGAACTTGGTCTGGAAATAAACGTGCCAAATTATATCAAAATCGGTTCAGATTTCGATATAACTCCCATACACATATATTTTGGGCCGATTTCCTTATTTTATGCACCAAACACGCTATATATGTCCAATTTCGCTGAAATTTGGAGGGTCTGACGGAATTTGTTCTAGAAATAAATGTGCTAAATTATATCGAAATCGGTTCAGATTTGGATATAGCTCCCATATATACTTTCGGCCGATTTCCTGTATTTTATGCACCAAACTCACTAATTATGTCCAATTTCGTGACGCAATTCGTTCTAGAAGTAAATGGGACAAATTATATCGAAATCGGTTCAGATTTGAATATAGCTCCCATATATATTTTCGACTGATTTTCTGTATTTTATGCACAAAATGTGAATGTGAGACGGGATTTGGTCTATAAATAAATTTGACGGATTATATCGAGAGCGGTTCATATAGGAATATAGCTACCCATATATATTTTCGGTCTATTTCTGTTTTTGTTACGTATGTTCAATTTCAATGAAATTTTGAAGACTTAGCAACCAGTAAAAGTCATCATTATTCACAGAAGTACTTATAGTCGGGAAGGAATTGACCAAGGCTACAGCTATTAAGTATCATGCCTGTGAGAGACTTCTTAAGATTTATGTTTTATTATGATATATATTAGGAATACTTATAGGCGGAAAGGCTTTCGGAGGAGTGTTACCTCCTGAAACATACAAAAATACAATAGTAGATCCATAACAACCCTTAATAGGTATATAACGCCTTCATATCCCCTATATTTATTCGTTAAAATATTAAAAACCTTAAAATAATTATGGCACTCCATTATATTTTATCGTAGTCGGGGCAGCAAAGCGCACCGGGTTCAGCTAGTCCATTATAGGGTGGTTTTAAAAAATCGATGTCGGATATTTCAGGCGACACACACACACTGCCAAAGTTTGATCAGAAGTGGAAAATGTAAACAAGTGTCAATAAGTTCTCAAAGTTTCTATAGTAATTTGTATGTTGCCAACGGTGAATTTACACGAAAGTGCTCTAAAAGCAACATTTATGGTCCAATCGATGAGAAGTTTTTAGCAGTTTATTGCTATGGCTAGAAAACGAATCCTACAATTTTAGGTAATTACCAATTGTAGGTAATTTGGGGCCTTTGGTATAGCCTTAGGATTACTTCTCACCGATTGGACAATAATTACTGCCATTAAAGAAAACTTTGGCAATCTTAAAATCAAACAAAACTAATAAGTTTATAGGGCTGGCGCCTAAAAAATCGACATCGATTTTCGCCCTTGAGTTAAAACCAGCCTAGTTATCATGTATATATGTCAACTAATGTATGTATGTGGGTGCCACTGTGATGCAATGGTATGTACACCCGCCTTGCACGCACAAGGTCGTGGGTTCGATTCCCCGGCCAGCCAACATCAAAACGTTTTCAACGGCGGCAAAATACCCTTCAGTAATATTGGCGCCATTTCCTGAGTATTTCAGCCATGTAAAACTTCTCTACAAGTGGTGTCTTAAGGCACGCCGTTCGGACTCGGCGGTCCCATATCATTGAGCTAATATATGAATCGGGGTGCACTCATTGATATGAGAGAAGTCTTCCTTGTCCCTTCTGGGATGTTTGTGGAACAATTATAATGTATGTATGTCCGGCCGGCTAAGATATGTCGCAGTCATATAAAATGAATTCCGTGGAAAACTAGTATCCAGGGTTAGTGGTGTAGGATATCACTTGGTCGGCTCTCTCTCTCTCTCTCTCTCTCGATTACTTGTTTTAAATTTACCTTCGAAAAATTAAATTTTACAAACTTTTAAATTAACGCATATTTTTACTTACACATGTGTAAAATTGAACTTTAAGTAACATTTCCATTTCCAACTCTCTTATTTTTCAGTATCGCTACCATACCATATTATTCGTAATCAACGCTCTTGATGGTTTCGGGTTACGAAAAACAATAAGAAACAACATTTTGTGGATTTTATAGGTGGTTATTGAACAATTCTGGGAGCAAAATCATAACCATTATGAAATGAACTCTTGGGTATCATTGGGATAATTATAGTGTAATGGGTTTTTAGTTTTCTTGTACGTTAAGAGGATGCTGTGAGTGGATTTTACACATGCTTGTGGAAAAATAATAACAACAAAAGCCGAAAAGCATATCCATTCGTTAACTGAACCATGGACGACGTTGTTATTTTCATCCCATATTCGCTCTCATATGTGTGGATTTCATTAATGGTAGTTTTGATTTTCCGCTTCCTATATATTGTTGGTATAAAGAAGATAACATATGTATGCATGTGCATATTTGTTATTTAGTTGACTAAAAATGAGTTGTTGTGGTTTCTTTACCGTACTCCATAATGTGAAGAGTGTATGATAAAGTTGTTTGAACAAAAATCACGTGTACTTTTTTATCACTTATCAATTTTACCAATTTTACAAACATAAAGAGGGAAGTAATCAAATATATGTTCGAAAATAGTTAAATATTTCTTATTTTATAATTTACAGGATTTTAAAAAATCTAAACATACGAAATAACGTTAAAAGTGTAGTTTATGACATATAATACTCTTGAAATAATACAGATAAGGATCTTTTGAAACGAATTTGAACTTTTGTATTAGATGCAGGACCTAGGATAATGTGCAAGAGGTCAAGTTACGTACCTATGAAAATCCATTGTCACATTCCAAGTTTTAAAAATATTTGTCTTGTGTAGAAAAATAAATTTTCTTTTTTCCATATTATGGATACATGTGTAGTGTTTTTTAAAGATTAAGAAAAGAGTGCTTCCTTCCAATGTTATTCTCCGTTAGTACTTCATCCTAGTATCTCCATTTTATATTGCAGGGTAATATGTTGTATCAACTGTCGTTTCACTAAACAACCATTCCCATATTTGTGTTAATGATTGTGTACTGTCAGCTATTGTGACGAATAAGCAATAAGTGTGTGTTTACAAAATGTATACGCCCCAATGATATAAACTTTGCATTACGCTTGCTCTAACCAAGAAATCATACAAATAAATCATCAATAATGCTACATTTCAAATGTGAAATGAAAATCAAAATACACATTATAAAAAAAACCCAGTAAAAACTCGTTAAGTTCGGCAGGGTCGAAATTGTATTATGTCCTCCAACATAAATTCTTCTGAACTAAAATTGAATAATAAGTTTTTTATACCCTCAGCATTTATGCCAACGAGGGTATATGCACTTTCGTACGGGCAAAATGTGCCTCATCGAAATAATGGTTTAAGACCCCAAGTATGTTTGGACGAAATCCGTTTCAGACAATTTTGAGTCGATTTAGCAATGTCCGTCCGTCCGTCCGTCTTTCTGGCTGGTTGGTGCGCTCGAACGGATGAACCGATTTGGTCCAAAATTTGGCTTTCGTAATATTTTGTCCAAACTTAGTTTAAGTTCGAAGATGGGTTATATCGGCCCACTCTTTCCGGTATCTCCCACAAAAGTTTGGAAATGTTCGGAAAATTTGAGCGCACGATAACTCTTGAAGATAGTAACCGATTTGGTTAGAGAAGGTTTTAGTATGGACTCAATCGGTCCACTCCTTCGTGTACCTCCCACACAAAATTTCGGAAAAGTTCAGTTTAGGACCTGTTCTCGAATCACTTTGATTTTTGTTGCAGCAACTTGTGTTCACTGCCCCGTATACCGATGCTGTTCGTTGTTTTCCTGCTTGCATCGTTATTATGTTTTTCATGGACAAGTCCATGCTTTCTGGCATACTGGCCCATAAGTTATATGTTTACCCACTGAAATGACTAGTGGGCGCGATATCTATCAAAAAAAGATATGACTCCCAAAACAAGATCCACTTCCATAATGGAATATGTTCATCCATTCCTTTAAGTACCTTTTCTGCAACTTTTTTGAACTTTAATTCTAATCCATATTTTCGCCCGCAAGTTCAAATGTCCAAAAAAGGTCACAAAATAATGAAAATACCATAAATACATTCGATCTAAAAGTAGATGAAAGTTTCAATTTACATAGGCTGAGGTTATATCTCTGTCGGCAAAGTCGACTGATACTTTTTCACTTGTTATGACTACGGATACTCCAAATACCTATATTTGGCCAGAAAATGTACCTAAAACGTCTTCTAGTTCGGTTGAAATTTGTAGCTAAAATCCTCAAAATACCGAAAATCGTGAGGTACGGTTTATTTGGGCTATACTAAAACATGTACCTGTGTTAACAATTTGTGGTGGAGAAGTTTTGTGAATACTAGAGTTGTGCCAAAGGAACTATATGGAACTATCTAGTTCACTTCGCAGTTCCAATGGCCCACAAAACTAATACACCCTCCATACTAAGGCGGAGGGCGTGGTAAAGCAATAAAAACATTACCCAGCTGACTGGACTTCGCTGTAATGTTAGTGTCAAATTCTATACAACATTTTGTATTTTATTATGTTTTCAATTTACATTAGGGATAAATATTCTTTGTGGATATTATAATTGTAATTCATATATTGTTTTTTTTTTTACATTGACTTTGGGGTCATCTGGACGAATTAATTCGAAACGGCAACGAAGTAGGCGGCCAAAGAAAAGCATTGATTGTGGTTGTCCCGTTGTGGAATGAGGTGCATTTTCTGTATTTATGTACGAATTTGTTAATATTGACCTGTATGGTGGATTTTGTTGTTTCTATCGCCATCAAAGCATTTGTGGGTAGGGTATTACAATTTGGTTTTGGCCAAAAAGTCATAGAACCATACATATGTATATATACCAAAATGAAGGTCTCGACGAGCTGAGTCGATCCGGCTATGTGCGTCCGTCCGTCTGTACATCAAAAACTTGTAATCACGCTACAGATCGCAACTTTGATCGGATCGTCAAAAATGTTGGGTGTTTATGAGGGTCCCGGATGGGAAGAAGCCTATTGATCACCTAATGAAAGTAGAAAATATAACCTTTGCGACGAAAATACCGCAATAGTCGCTAATAGAACCCAACTTTTCATTATTGCAATTTTAATTATAATTACGAATATCACAGCTTTGGTTGGGGCCTTCCAAAAGCAAAGCGTGACTATGAAAATAGAAAATCCCATATTTACAATGATGCAAATAAGGTTATCATAGGTGGCCAAATAACGGAGATATTGCAATAATCGTAATACATCTCATTTTTAATTTTTTATCTTCTTCTTTATTTGCAAATTCGGTATTCGAATATAAGCGACCATACAATTGTAGCATATTTCATTGCAATTACATAGATTACAAATGTGATATTTTTTTCATGACATTTATAAATTATTGATAATTCTTTCAAAACTGCTTCTATTTCTTGATATACTGAGAAGATTAGCCGTGTTGTTGATATTTGTCCAGTCTTCTATGTTTTTTATCCAAGTCATCTCTTTTCTGCCTCTGGTACGGCGTCCTTCAATGGTCATTTTAAGTATTGCCTGCAGGAGCTTATACTTTCGATGTCGCATGATGTGTCCTAAGTATGCCGTTTTTCGTTTTTTGATGACAGATACAAGTTCTCTCCGTTGGTTCATTTTTGTCAGTACTTCGAGATTTGTGACGTGTGCAGTCCAAGGTATTTTTAATACTCTTCGATAAATCCACATTTCGAAGGCTTCTAGTCTTTTTATGTCAGCAGCTTTAATGGTCCAGACTTCTGCAGCGTATAATAAGACTGACCATACATAACATTTAATAAATCGTACTTTTGTCTCAATGTTTATATCATGGTTGGTCAAAACTTTTTTATATTTGAAGAATGCATCTCTTGCCATTTCTATACGACATCTTATTTCCTTTGAGGGATCCCATTGGTCATTAATTAGAACCCCGAGGTATTTAAAACTTTGTACTCTTTCGACGTGTGCGTTGTTTATTTTTAACATTGTTTCATTGTGCGAATTTTTCTTACTAACAATCATCAGTTTTGTTTTGTGTGTGTTAATTTTAAGACCATATGATTCGCTGCGTGAAGTGAGTGCATTTACTAGTTTTTGAAGTCCGGATATACTATCGGCTAATACTGTGGTGTCATCTGCATATCGGATGTTGTTAATATAAGTACCGTTTAGTTTTATTCCTTCTTTTATATTTTTGACGGATTCTTGGAAAATTCTCTCTGAGTATATGTTAAACAGCAACGGAGATAAGATACAGCCTTGCCTGACTCCTCTTGATATCAGTATATCGTCGGTAAGATTGCCGTTGACATCAATCTGTGCAGTTTGATGCCAGTACAGACTCCGAATGCACCTGAGTTCTTTGTCATCTATCCCAATTGACGAAAGTATTTCCATTAATTTGTCATGGTTCACTGTGTCAAATGCTTTCTCATAGTCGATGAAGCATAAAAAAATGTCCTTGTTAGCCTCTCGACATTTTTGAATAAGGACCTGAACACAGTATAATGCTTCCCTCGTCCCCATGCCTTCTTTGAAGCCGAATTGATTTACACCCATAGCTTGTTCACATTTTTTATAAATTCTGTTGTGTATAATTTTAAGGAATATTTTAAGAGCGTGGCTCATTAAGCTGATGAGTCGGTGGTCACCACAGTGTTTCGCATGACTTTTCTTAGGAATTGCTTTAAAAGTTGATTTTAGCCAGTCTTGAGGGTAGTGTCCTGTATTATATACATGATTCATTAACCTTGTTAGCAGGTCAATATTATTTTCATCTATGAGTTTTAGCATTTCTGAAGGAATTTCATCCGGTCCTGTTGCTTTCCTATTTTTCAGAGATGTGATCGCAGATTCTAACTCGCTCTTAGTAATGTTTGTTCCAGTCATCGCTTGTGCTGATTGGGTATTAAAACTTGATCTGTTGACGTCTGTAAATAGGCTTTGAATGTAGTTCTTCCAAATTGCTTGTTTCTCTGCATTCTCAAAAGCTGGTTCATTATTATTGTTATACAGAACTGGCGACATAGTTCTATGATATATACCAGCTGCTTCTTTCAATTTCTTGTGTAAATTAAAATCATCGTGTAAATTTTGTAATTTTTCGATCTCCTGGCATTGGCTATTAATATGTCTGATTTTTGCAGCTCGAATTTTCATTTGAATCTCCCTGTTTAATTCCCAATACATTTCGTAATTCGAGTTTTTGTATCGTCGTCTTTCGCTAAGGAGTTCTTGTATTTCATTTGTCATCCAGCCTTTGTGTTTTGATCTTTTGTAATTTCCCAGATTGTTTTGTCCTATGGTTTGAAGAGTATTTTTGACTTCGCCCCAAATATGTTCCACATCATTCCTATTAACGTTATTCAATTCTAAGTTTATGAGGTCTCTTATGCTTGATTTAGTAGCTGGGTCGTCAAGTTTCCCAATGTCAAGTTTACGGTGTTGGTTTTTCTTCACTGGTGCACTAAGTTTGGTGTATATGTTTGCCATAAGAAGATTGTGATCTGATGGTACGTCTGCTCCAGGATATGTTGATGTTTTCGCAATTGAAGTAGCGTAGCGTTTATTAACAATAATAAAGTCAATTTGGTTTCTTATTATATTTCCATTTCTGTCCTGGGGGGATTTCCAGGTGTAGAGTCTTCTAGGTGGTAAGCAAAACAGGGTATTTGTTATTTTCATTTTATATTCCTGACAGAATTGGATTAGCCTGTCGCCTCTCTCATTCCTTTCTCCTAATCCATATTGTCCAGTAACACCGGCCACTACTTCTCGTCCAACCTTTGCGTTAAAGTCGCCTTGTATAATGGTTATCTCATGCTGTTTTGTTAGTTGTAGCAATTCTTCGATTTCATCGTAAAATGCTTCTACTTCTTCGTTACTTTTGTCCGACGTTGGCGCGTAAACTTGAATAACATTAATTGTAATTGGCTTGGCATCAATTCTTATCATCATGGTTCTGTCTGATTTTGGTACAAATCCTGTAACACATTTTGCTATACGGTCTGTTACAATTATTCCAACCCCATTCCTATGGGTTTTGTTGAGATTGCCTGAGTAAAACATTTTCGAGTTTTGCGATATAAATTCTCCACAATCTGGCCACCACGTTTCGCATATTCCAAGTATATCAATTTGGAGTCTGTGCATTTCAGTTAAGGTATTAGCTAGTTTTCCAGCTTCGTAAAGACTGCGTACATTCCATGTACCAATATTAAGTTTTGTTTTAGTTTTACCTCCGGGGATTCTTAGCACCCTTGTATTGCCGGAGACTAAGGACCGTGTATTTTGGTTTGTGTTCATAATTGTATGGTTTTCCAGGGAGATTACTTCAGTGGTTTCCCGTTGCCTTCTGAAGGGTTGAGAATTTTCCTTTTCTATATCCAGCCGCTCCTCCTGGAGTTCAGACGCTGTTTGTGACCGCTCAATATGAGACAGACGTCGCATTGTTGTGATCAGTTCATCCGCCGCAGTTGCATATAACTTGTACCGTTGACTTCCCACGTTGTGGATTGTTCTTAGCTTCAGCGTTCACCATCGACCTTACCGGCATGGGTGGCCCTACCAGTAGCTACGCTACCGCCGGTATCGCTCTTAGGATCTTCACGCTTACTAGACCTCCCCATCGCGCTTGAGATGACAATCCATCGAGGAGGTAATTTTTTATACCCTCAGAATTTATGCTAACGAGGGTATATACACTTTCGTACCGGCAAAATGTGCATCATAGACATAATGGTTTCAGACCCCAAGTATGTTTGGACGAAATCCGTTTCAAAAACTTTGGAGTTGATTTAGCCATGTCCGTCTGTCTGTCTGGCTGGCTGGAGCACACGATAACTCTCGAACGGATTAACCGATTCTGTTCAAAATTTGGCTTCCGTAATATGTTGTCCAAACTTAGCTTAAGTTCGAAGATGGGTTATATCGGTCCACTCCTTCCACAAAAGTTCGAACATATTTGCTAAAATTATACGCGCGATATCTCATAGACGTAGCAACCGAATCGGTCCAAACTTTGGATCTCTAAGTATTTTGTCCAAACTTAGTTTATGTTCAAATCTGGGCCCTATCGGTCCAATCCTGGGGTACCACCCACACAAATATTCAACAGTTTTATGTGGTCTGTTCGAGGATACTTTGGACATTTTTACCCAAGGTTTTCCTAGTAGGCTAGTATAGTACAAAAGCCCTATCTATCGATTTCCCCGCAAATTTTTGAACTTTAATACAATCCATATTTTTGTCGGTTCATACGCCCAAAAGTTTGATAACCCCCCTACATATTTATTTATTTATTTTTTTTGGGAAAAAGTGTTTTAATCCACGCAGACTGAGGGTATATCTCTGTCGGCAAAGCCGACTAATACTTTTATACTTGTTTTTTTAAATCACTCTACAGGTCGCAATTGTGATCGGATCGTCACGTAACATTTTTGGGGGTTCGGGACCCCTACTGATTTTGGAGATGGTCGGGTAACATTCAGGGATCGGAATGGGCAAAAAAATTATTTCGAAAAAAGTCAACGTTTTATTCCAAAGTTAACATCTAAGCTTCTATAGGGATTATACCAAAAGTAGAACATATTACCTTTCTAACGATGTAAAGTAAGTTGTCTTAAGTGGTCAAACAACGAATATATCGCAATTGCACACATTACATGATTTAGGAAGTTTTTCGATTTCACTGTCTATACGTGGCCAATAAACAAAAGATAGAGACGTTCCCTTCAGTTCGGCTATACCCAAGTGTGCTGCCTGAAGGTCATTAGCACCTTAACGTAACTATGTTGGAACCACAAACCTGTGTTCAAAAGTAAGGCCACCTGATGATAATTAATAATTTTCGGGCGCAGTATATCCAGCTCTTTTTGTCTGCAGTCTGATTCTAAAAGTTGAACGATTTTGTTAGTTTCATTGGCTATTTGAGCCGCCCTAAAAGGAAGCTGGTTATTTTATTGGATAACAAATTCGTCAAATTCATTAAGCCTTTTCCATTAAGTCTTTTCCTATGGTATGGTTTAAATTAACTTGTAAAATTGTTGATATCTGCATTACCCTTGAGCATAGTTAGCATTGACATTGGCCTTTGTTGTTTTGTGTATTACTTTGTAGTTGAAGTTGCTGAGAAAGTCCGCGTAATAAGCCATGCGACTTATGCATAGTGAAAATAAACTCTTTCCAGGATGTAATATTTGCGAGAGGGTTTTATGGCCCGTAACCAACGTGAAACGTCTAGCATACAAATATTTAAAGAATTAACGTACAGCCCATACTATTGGTAATGCATCTTTGTCGATCTGTGGGTACATAATTTCTGTTGTAGTTACAGTACGGCTGGCATACGCAATGGGGATTTCTGAGCCATTCGGAAGTTGATGATAAATTACTGCACTCAATCCAGTTTTACTTGCATCCGTTGCTAAAATTGGTGGCAGAGATTGATCATATATTTTAGAAATTGTGGTGATATTAGATCATTTTTTATTTTCATCACTCGCAGCTTTTGTCCCATTTGAATTGGTCTTGAGGTAGCATGTCTCTCAACGTCCTAGACGCAGTTGCCAGGTCACACAGCGCGAACTATGAGCACTTTAGGGGAACTTTACTAATACTTTTAATGGAATGGGCGTAGATTCCTAAAATTTTGCAAAAATTTGATTGTTTTTAAGTTTGTTACCTCCAATGGCTTAAACTTCGTCATTACTTTCTCTATTACAGAGTAATGTTTTTCAAAACGAACTGACGGTGTTGCAAAATTTTACTGATCGCTACCATTATAATGATTTCATCCCGGCGAAGGGAATTATCAATTGTCAAGGAAATATCAGTTTTTTGAATGATGCCTTTTTAGCGAAAACCAGAACTCTTTAAGTGTCTAGTATTCTCATATGAATAAGAAGCACACTCACTTTTCGGCTTTTCCAAAGAAACACCAAAATCAAAATATTTTGCAACATGTCAGCACGTTTCAACTAAGAATTCGTCGAATCTGCCAGTTGAAAAGAATATCAACACAGTTGTCTGTGAATATTGTTTTTGTTTTAAACAAAGTTCCCCGGCACGTGCAATCCGCTGTTTTTTGTTTCTTTTGTTTTAGTTGAAGTTTCAATCTCATTTGACTGTTTTTAAGTCTGGAGTGTTACCCCCAATGGCCAACATTAAAAAATTAATGTCAACATTTTGGTACAACATCTGGCAACTCTGACAGCTACGACATGAACCTTTTTAAAAATATATTAGTTTTTGTTAATTTTCTCGTTTAGAGTTAAGCTTGATGATCGAAAATTCTTTTCAAGTGAAAAAGGAAAGCCAAGGGCTCGAACCCACACAGTCAACAAATTACGTGACCTGGTTTCGCTATTAGTTAAGTAGCTCTTCAGACGTATCGACTGTGGGATGGCTTCTCTGTCCTAGAACTTTTGGTTTTTCAAATGCAAATGTGTTGTTATACATCAGCATCAGGCAAAGGGTAAACGCACGCTCTTTTGGAGCGTACATTTATTCACGTATACAACACGTGGAGAGAACAAAACAATTTAGTCTCAGCTGAGCAGGCAACGAGGAAGGTTGTATGTCGCTTCTTTTGTTTTTAGTGTATGCGTCCCCTTAGCAAAATGACTATTAAGCATGTTATGCCTCCAATACTAATGCAAACAACGCAATGTGCGTTGGTATGGGTTGCCTGATATGGGTTGCCTGTTATACATTCACTGATATTTGGCCGTAGAATTGTATTTCTTCATGACAAACGCTTTTTTGGGCTGCCTTTGAAGTTATGAGTTTGGCTTTGAACGCTAACACGCCGTGACAACATTTTTTCATATGTTTTCAAGGACACAGGTACAAATCCCAGCCAGGCTCAGCCTGTTTTTTTTATTTTTTGAAATTTTGCCTGTTTGGGAGAAGATCATACGGCCAAATATCTGTGAATGTATAAAACACATTTCCATTTGAAAAACCAAAAGTTCTAGGACAGAGAAGCCCTCCCACAGTCGATACGTCTGAAGAGCTACTCAACTAATAGCGAAACCAGGCCACGTAATTTGGTGACTGTGTGGGTTTGAGTCCTTGGCTTTCCTTTTTCACTTGCACAGAATTTTCGATCATCATGCTTAACTCTAAACTAGAAAACTAATAAAATCATTAAAAAAATGATCTTCGCCCAAACAGAAAAATTTCAAAAATATTAGTTTTTGGTTCATTCGAATGTGATCTTCTTAATAATAGCTTCATAAATCGGAACATTTGACTAACATTTTTTGTTGTGAGTTCAACCTATATTTTAAATGCAAGTAAATATATTCACAATATCGCGAAACTAATACTTATAGCAAAATATTATAGTGGATTTTGAAGAAAGAGGTAATAGCTTAATTTTCATTAAAAAATAGTGTTTTAGCGTGTTGTGGAATTCTAGTTAGCTGCATATTTTCTTAGTGTATTTTGTAATGACAATTTGATCATATACTTAATTTTGACCTAAGGTTTAAATCATGATGCCCACCAGTGCCCACCTCGGGAATAATTTTCCAAAGTAGGTCATGGGTTTAAGATTATTCAGTATTAAAAGCAGCTGACATCTAGTGTCAGACTATAAATGGTGGGTCGCTGACTAAAGCTGCTCTAGAATAGGGTTTCTATAAATATATTAGCGTATAACCCTGTTATCTGACCACGTACATTAACATAATTGGCATCAGTAGAAAGAGGAAGAAATCTTCTTCCAAATTTGTTGTACGTTAGCTGTACTTGTCTTCCAGGAAGAACGCTATAAGATCTATATGAAAAATTTTACCAATTTTCAGACAAAAATATTGTTTTTTTTTAATCCGCTAAATTGGTTGGATTTTATGTTGTTTTGGAGATTGTTTTATTTCACCAAGCCTATTTTTGAATCATAAGATAATCGTGACCTTTGTTCATGTCATTTTGTATTAACAGCATAAAACAATTCTTACCGTATACCCCCTCCAGAGGGGAAAGGGGGGAGAATGTTATCCTCGCGGTTTCTTAAAACACTCTTCGAAGCAGCACAAAGCTGTAACCGGCGCTCTGGCTTGTATTTTACACTTTAAATATTTTTGGCCACTTTCTCCATACAAGTGGATCCACTGTGCAAAGGCTTAAACTTCATCATTACTTTCTCTATTACAGAGAGTTTTGAAAAACATTACTCTCTGTAATAGAGAATGTAATGATGAAGTTTAAACCATTGGGAGTAACACTCCAGACATAAAAACAATCAAATGAGATTGAAACTTCAACTAATACAAACCAAACTAAAAGCAGTGGGTGGCACGCGCCGGGGAACTTTGTTTAAAACAAAGTTCCAACAACAACCTCACAGACAACTGTGTTGATGTTTTTTCAACTCACAGAATTCGATGAATTCTTAGTTGATACGTGCTGACAAGTTGCATCAAGAAGTCCTTTATAGGCAAATATAGGAATTAATTTAAATTACTAATGCCCGTAATTTCAACGTCTGGGTAAACGGGTAGGTAGCTACCTATTAATTATCTTTACCTACGCGTTTGGTAATTTTTACATGCCATTTACCGAGGCGTGTAAATTTTGAAATCATGTGGTAATATTGGTGATTTTCATTCATGACTTCGCAAAATCATTGCCACTTAGAACTCATCACACATTGGCAACGATTAACCAGGTAAAATCCTTGGTGTAAGTAGCACGACCGTTTTTGACTCAGTAACGTTACCTATGCGTTGAAATTATAAAATGTTGCTTACACGGGATATATCTGTGAACTCATAGATAACTACGCGTTGAAATTACGGGCATTAGGAGACTAAACTGGAGGAACATTTTCCATATTTCTGACAATTAAATGTCACATCGATTTTTTGGAAATTTTGTCCTATCGATTTACCTTGCGCACGTTTTAACATACATACATATATATGTATGTGGCCAAAGAACAACGGCACAGCGAACTATTCACTATTGTTTTTAAGAAATTCAACCCTCTTTGTTAGTTGCTATTTCAAGCCAACAAAAAAGTGTTATGACAAACCTCCAGCATTCGGGTAGAAGCCTTTTAATTTAATATTCCGTATTTATTGCTGCTGTCTATTGTTGACACATTCCTGTTTTTGTTTCTTGATATTTCCAATAAAAATATAAAAATTTATTCAAATGGGTAGAGTTGATAGAAGTGCATTGTGTATCGGTATTAAATGTGTCGTTTTTATGTCATTTAAAGGATACACTTTTTTTCATACACGTATTTGTTACTTACAGAAGCACACAACACCTACGCAGGCATTCTGTGTGGGGACGGATTGTTGTAGAATGTAAATATTATCTGTATAAACAAATACTTCGCATAAATTTATTGTTTTATTGTAAATTTATACAGTTATCCAAGAGAAATTTAAAGAAAAAACGTTTTGTTTTTTATTTGTTATTTTCCAAAGGGAGTGTTACATTCAATTATCGGTGGGATTTATTTTAATAAAGACCCGGACTTCATTGTTTGTAAATAGTTTTTTATAATGAACAATGAACTATGATTTTTTTTAACAAAAACAAGTGTTTTTTAAACTTATTTGAAGTACGTGCGCTTATGGTGTTTGATATATGCAATACAAAACTTTATTCATTGTTGCAATTCAATGCACAAACGTAAAAACAAATTCAATAAGTTTCACGAATTTATGGGAAGATTTGTTTCACAAAAAAACTATTAAAAACTTGTAGGCTAGAGCAAAGTACGTTATATTCCACACAACTACCGCTTTGCATGAAATTTTCATGTATCAAATTCTTTTAAGAGCAAATATTATTGTTTAAAAGGAAAGAGCAAAATATCACAACATTCGAGGACATGAAATCTATCTCCTATATAATTGCAAAATTTCTGATGACCGAAAGCTGCTAAAAACTCATAGTGTTTCTTCAGTGGAATCATATCTGTTATTTAAATATATTTAATATATTTTTATTTTAAAATATTCTATTTCCTGGTAAATCACTAGAAATCAATTTTTCCGACCGCTTATGTGGCTTTAAAAAAAACTTTTGTACAACAGCTACAAACTTCTGCTTTGTTGTTGGAGTACTTCATTGAAGGGTCATTAATAACGAAGCATAAACAGAAGTCAGAACTTGACATTTGGTCATCTTCATGAGATTTCTTGAAAAACATAAATAACATATACCAAATATTTTTTAAGTAATTCATAAGTGAAGAAAATTAAAAAAACGTCTAAAAAATTGAATATGTTCGAATAATATTAACCCTCTGTTTTTGTAAAATTTTTTATTCTTCTCACACGAATTGTCAATTTTTGTAGATCGATTTACTCGCTTTAGCGCAAATGTAAAGCGCTGATTTTTGAATGTGGATTTCTTAACGATATATTGAACGGGTATACCAAAAATTAGGTATGTATGTATGTCTTCTGGGTGCTGAGCAATGGATGTCTAAATTATTACGAATATAGACGAACGAACAAAAAAAAGTTACAAAAACAGGGGGTAAGTGTAATTTAACCAAGCACTTTGCTTGAAAATATTTTTTGGGCTACATGATGAATGGTCCAACAAGGTCGAACAGTAATTCGGAATCAACAAGTAAGAAAGGGCACAACTATTATTAATTATTACTGATTATTCTCTCGTTTTTCACTTCATCATCGATGATGATGAAACAAAAAACAAAGAAGAATTAAAAATAAATTTCCTTTAATTTTTTCTTTATATTTTCTTCTTCTTAAGATCTTCCATATGATTCGTAGGCAAATCTTGATCGTGATTCGCATTGCATAAACACTTACTTTAGGCCAAGGGGAGGCATTGTGACTCACAAGAGAGCCCATGTGCTCTAAGTGAGCGTAAATTTGTTATCGCTCACAGCCTGTGTAGATGCTAACACGTTGTGAACAATAACAAATTTACGCTCATTGAGAGCACAAGAGAGACCCAAAATTTTTCTCTGCCTCACTCTGCTTTAGGTTGGTGATACGCCGAAGATTTTTAGGCGATATCACCTGCGACAAATTAATCGCCCAGGAGAATCGCAAATTATTCTTAGGCGATAGAAAATGTTTGCAGGGTGAGAGCTTTAGGTTGGTGTATTGTATTATTGTAATACATTTGTTTTGTTGTATGGAATCATGCCCTACAAATGTTTCTCAAAATTGTGAAATATTGTTCGCTCAGATTAATCTTCCGTGATTCCCAACGGTGATCATTTGACGATTGTTTACATTTTCTTAAATTTGTCAAATGATCGTCCCGGAGAATAAGAGAATACTCTTCTGGAAGAGCATAAAAATATTGTTAGTGACATTTTTGATTTGGTGGTATATAATTCTCATATACACGTTCTAAGAACTTTGATATAAATGTCACGCATAATATTATGAGAATTGACAAACACAACGCATGTCCAGG
Organism: Musca autumnalis; assembly: GCF_047663935.1. Lineage (NCBI taxonomy): Eukaryota > Metazoa > Arthropoda > Insecta > Diptera > Muscidae > Musca > Musca autumnalis. The sequence goes on from NW_027412444.1 coordinate 47,272, forward strand.
TTTTACCAAGTTTAACTAGAAAGACAACAAAGTTAATGAAGAAGCATTTGTACAACAAACCACCAACAACATAAGGAATAATTAAAAATCATAACAAAGCAGAAAAGAAAACAAAAAGATACAAAAGAAAAAAAGAAAAAACAAAACATTTGTTATATCTTGAAAACTGATGACAACGCCCACTCCTTTCAATACATTATTTTTCACAAAATACTGAACCTAATTTCATGCAATTTTCAAAAAATGTTCAGGAATATGCCCTGGTCCAAAATGCTATATATTTCATCGGCTTTCAAATTAATTAATTCGACAGAACAATGTTTGAGCGCCGATCAAGAAAACGATGTATTTACAAATTTTCTTAAATAGAAGGGTTGAACGGTTCATCAGCCATGAAAAACTAAAACATATAAGGCTCAATAAGCGGCAGAATTCGACATAACCTTTTTTAAAACGTTTATAATTAGATCGCTTTAGGATAAAGAAAGGGGATATGAACGATAAAAAATCATAAACAGGATCAATGGTCGAAAAAATCCGACAAATTCCGTAAAAGAAAAGAAAGGTTACAGACTAAATCTGTTGATAAATCTAAAATCTCCACCTCCGTTTAATAATGGACCGAAGAAGTGAGGTAGAAAATACCTTTTTTTGAATTGTCCATAAAAAGTTTTCATTAAAACTCATAACGACGGGCCAGCAACGCGGACCGGGGTCTGCTAGTACTTAATAGATGGGTTAGCAATTTTTACTTCGGCTCTCAACTTTTTATTTTCTTTTTCCACTTTTTCAATCTCGTCGTACCGCCCTGCAAACATTTTCTATCGCCTGCTTGACGGCAATTGTGGTGTCTGATGTGACAGTCGGATTTTTATCCGAAAAGATGTTCCCTAACTGGCTGGTCGCTTCCGTCACAACTGGAAGTTTTAAAACCGATAAAATTGACATTGACGAAAAAACATTTTATTTCTTTTTTTATTTGTTATTGTTTTATTATAATTGTAATTTTTCATATTTTTACGTTTTGCTTATATTTTATTACTACTTTAAATACTTAGCTGAATTACTCAGAAATTGTCGTCAACATTAACCATTTTTAAAATCTAATGTCGCCTGGCCCCTGATTAGAACCCGGGTATGCAGAATGCCAGCCGAGCATGCTACCCATTGCACCACCGTTCAATATAATACTAAGATGGGCTAATGGACTTTATATATTGAACGTTCTACAAAATAAATACATGTAAGCAATCGCTTTTTTGATCTAATGTAAGGCGCGCAAGGGATTCTGCACAAGGAGTAAAAGAAGTTAAAAAAGATAATGAGCATGCTTCAATGAAATTGTTTTTGTCAAATGAAAACAGTGGCTTTCTAGCGCTATTTAGGGCACTTTTAAGAGACGCAGTTACTAAGAGGTGATATATTTAACTTCTAAATGTTTGGAGGGTGCTTGGACATAAATTCCATTGATTCTATCGTAACAGTCAACTCATTTTTCAATTCCACTTTCATTGTTGTTAACTCAGTAGTTAGAGATACGTTGTTGTTGTTTTTGGTATCACACTGTTCATAGAGAAATTCGTCTTCTTCATTTGAGAACAGATGAGAGAACTGTCTTTTGTTTTATCTAGTACAAAAGGCATGGATGGATTTCTTGCAGTTAGTGCAATCTATGCTTTCTTCATTCTCTTCCACAGTCATTTTGCAAACACCACAAATAATTTTCTTTGTGTTTCATAAGCCTCTTCAATTGCCTTGGTACAATTTTATTTGTTTTGCCTTTGGTTTCATATCACCAACATATTTAAAGCCACTTTAGGCGTTTTCAATTTCTACGGATTTACTAGCAAATTTGATTAAAAAATAAGCATAGACTGATTGACAACCAACCATACGTATTCGTTTAATGATGTTTTTCATTCCTTTATAAGTTTTTCACAATTTTTTTCCATTTATACCCGCATAATGTATACACGGGTATATTTATGGAAACTTTGCATTTGAACTCTCTTCTACGATATTTGAATATGTTATTGCGAAATTGAAAAGAGAGATAATACGATTAGATTTCAGATTTCACACGAAAAGTACATAAGGTGTAACACATTCCACTATATTTAAATAGAAATATAAAATTAAAACAAGTAAAAAATTATCAGTCGGCTTTGTCGACAGAGATATACCCTCAGCCTGTATATATTGAAACTATTTTTTCCCCAAAAAACGTATGTATTTAGGTTTTTTTTTAAATGTTGGGAATTTGAACCGACAAAAATTTTCATTAGGATTAGAGATCAAATGTTTTGCGGAGGAGATACTAAAAGGAATGAATCTACGTTGACCATTATGGCAGTGTATCTCCAGCCACTACATATGGTGCAATAGGGGGTTTTTACACCCTTCGAGATGTTTGCTCAAGAAGTATGGACTTGCCGCTGAAAAAACGTTTACTATCGTAATTAAGGCAGCGATAACAAGTTGCTTCAACAAAAATCAAAGTGATTCGATAGCAGGTCTTAAAGTAAACTTATCCAAAATGTTGTGTGGGAGGTCCGAATGGAGTGGACAAATATAGTCCATATTTGAACCTGATCTATATCTGGTAGATGTATTAGGATGTGTAAAGTGTAGACCAATTCGGCCACTCCCTTCAAGAGTTACTTATCTTCAAACTTAAACTATGTTTGGACAAAATATTACTAAGGCCATATTTTGGACCGAATCGGCAGATCCGTTCGAGAGTTATCTTGCGCTCCAACCACCTCACACGGTGTCATAGGGGTTTTTTGCAACTTTCATGCTATTTTCTCAGGAAGTATGGACTTGCCCCTGATGAAACTTGTACCGTCGTATGGAGGGCAGTGAATACAAGTTGCTAAGACAAAAATCAAAGCGATACGAGAAATGGCCCTAAACTGAACTTTTCTGAAATTTTGTGTTGGAGGTACCCGAAGGAGTGGACGTATTGAGACCATATTGGAACCTCACATTACTCTGGTAGAAAGTTTACGCTATACAAAGTTACTCCCTTCAAGAGTTATCGTGCGCACAAACTTTCCGAACATTTTCGAACTGTTGTGGGGGAGGTACCGGAAGGAGTGGACCGATGTAGCTCATCTTCGAACTTAAACTAAGTTTGGGCAAAATATTACGAAACCCAAAATTTGAACCGAATCGGTTCATCCGTTTGAGAGTTATCGTGCGCTCCAGCCAGCCAAACAGACGGACGGACATTGCTCAATCGACTCCAAATTGTCTGAAACACATTTCGTCCAAACATACTTGGGGTCTAAAACCATTATTTCGATGAAGCACATTTTCATCGCATCAAAGTGTATATACCCTCCTTAGCCTAAAGGCTGAGGGTATAAAAAAAGTAAGCATAGGCTATAGTCAGACTGGGCCTATCATACCTCTACCCTTGGAATTAGCTTTCATCGGATCAATATTGTTTATTGCAAAAAATAACTTAGTTGATACCCCACCTTAGAACATCAAGCTTAAATAATGGTTTTTTGATACAAGAGTAATGCCCCTTTTCACCCGCTAAATAATATCAGATCATCACCCAAAAATTTAGGCATCTTCTTCGACCAAAGGCTTAGTTCGACCTAGGTCCTAAGCCATTACGTGCAATTGACTTCTAGAGTGGTTTTGATTACATTACAAACAAATAACTGAATACATTGGGCTGCAGCACTGACAATGTACATCAATATAATTGCCATCGATAGAAAGGCCACGAAATCATTTCCATATGTAGCTTACTTACCCGGAATGTGTCTTCTACGAATAAGGATAAACGATGTACATATGTCAATTTTTTTATAATTTTTACACAAAATTTTTGTTCCGTTCAAATTGCTAAATATCATCTGATTAGCCCATTCGGTAGCACTTGCACACATTCTGATCACGTATTACGTGTGGGTCAGTCACAGTTGTATTCAGCGACCTAAGCATTTTATAGCGCAAATGCATATATAGGAGATATATATAAATTATTATTACTAGATAAAATTCCGTCACACATTCCAAATTTCATCAAAATTTCGTGCAGCAAATACGTGAAAATGGCGAAAATATATATGGGAGCTATATCCAAATCTGAACCGATTTCGATATAATTTGGCACACTTATTTCTAGATCGAGTTCAGCTGCACAATCCAAATTTCATCAAAATCGGACGTATATAGCGTGTTTGGTGCAGCAATTACGGCAAATCGGGCGAAAATATATATGGGAGCTATATCCAAATCTGAACCGATTTCGATGTTATTTGGCAAATTTATTTTAAGTCCGAATTTAGCGGTTTTGGCAGTTATGGGCAAATGTTTAACACCCTTTTTAGTTGCTGAATTTACATTTTTTGGAATATTTTTAAGTAATTTTATTATCCTTTCTTAAATTTAGAGAACCAAAAATACATTATTACAAGTAATTCTGCAGAAAAATGTGGTTAAATCTTATAAAATACCAAGAAAAGGATGGTAATCCTATATGGAGGCTGTGGTCAAAAGTGGACCGATATGACATTTCTTTATAAGATGATGTTCTGAAGTTTGAGATCATTATATGAACATAGTCGCTTAGAATATTTGGTTGACATCTGCCCAAATAAATTGATATATAAATCGTATGGGGAGTAAACCAAATAATGGACCAATACTGACAATTTTTCGTGGGGGTGCTTACAATGCAATAATAATCCTGATATCGGATTACAGCAAATTTTGTTGAACAATGTTTTGGCAACAGTAAAATACTTAAATTGAAGATGATTCGTTTCATGGGAACCACGCGAAATGTTGGACAGAGGACCCTAATATTTTACGTAGAGCGTTTTTAGGCCACTATAACCCATTGATAACAATTTCAGTTCCATATAGCATTTAGAAGTATTTTTGTCACACCTTCCCACGTAAGTGCCACCACTGTGCAGTGTGGTGTAGGGTATAAAAATCAAGAAAATCGAAGAGTACTAATATAAAGGAAGTTATGAGTATTTCTCTTTAACATAACAGTTACTTTATTTAAGCAACAACAACTACCATGTAGAATTTTCTTAATCATTCCAGTTTTTTCTTTACATGTTATTGAAGTGCTTTTGTTTCCATTTGTTGTACTTTTCTTATGTTAGTTTTTGTAATTACGTCGTTAGTGTGCCTGTCCACTTGTATTGATCTTCGCCCATATATGTGAGTGTGACAGTTCGCTTAGTGCGAGTGTGCGTCTGTGTGTTCGTTGCACAGATTCTGAGAGTTACCAGATGTTTTCTGGATAATTCCGGAACACGGAGATTTTAAATACAGGTGGGATCAAACAACGGCGAGTTAGATGTGCTTTAGTCGTAAAACAGAACCGTTCGTTAAAGAAGCTGCGAGCTAACTAGAGACAAGCTGTGTGCTTAGTAATTAAAGTCGTTTCCGAATAAGTGTAATAAAGTAAATAAAGCATTGTAGATCGGAAACGAACACTGTTTTATTTTTTTCAAATCGCACTGGGGAATAAAACAACGTCTACACGGAGATCAGTCAAATCTAATTCCGTTAGAATATGTGTACTCGTATATGAGATGTGAATCAGTGTTGTGATTTTCAGTATGTATATATCCTTCATTGGTGAACCGTTGTATGAATGATTAATTTGAATACTTTCAATGTTTAATTGACACACTTAGATCGTATTCCTTTGTTCGATTTAATCATTTAGTGACTTGTGTAGGACTTTAGGTAATGGTAACTTTTTTATCCTATTTGTCTTACTTTGTAATAAGAAAATTACAAAAATGCGATTAGTTAGCAAAATGCCGAACCTGATGTTATATCAGTGCCTTAATGGATACAGATAAAAAGGGTATATACACACATACCCCTTATTTAGCATTTTGCTAAATAATCGTATTTTTGTTATTTTCTTATTACAAAGTACTTGTTAAGTGATATTGTAAAGGCTATTGAAATTTTATTTTTATGATGTTGCAATAAAAATAACCATTTCATTTCAGTGGCATACTTTAAAAATCACTACCATATCTTTTTGGGCGATATTATCAAATTCTATTAAAATATGTTTGCATGTGTTACACCAGATGAACCCTTTCCAATTTAATAAATATTTATTTGAAAAACGTGCCCTTAAAATGGGTAAGCAGTAACACCAAAATGTCTTAACGTCAGTTTACTTAATTAATCACAAACAGTTAATTCCAACGAAGATTTCATTTTTCGATACCCTCATAAAAATGTTGAAACATGAATACAAATATTTACGTAGCAGTTATGTTTCCGCTAACCTAAACTCCACCGATGCTGTGTAAGAAGATATAAAACGTTTCTTCTCGTAATGAACAGTCTTTACAAAAGCAATGCAGAATATAATGGAGAATATAAAAATGAAAGGATTCCCAAAGATTAGTGAAAGAAATTCGTTAAAAAGGTATTTTAAAGATGTTGAATAAATAACCTGAAATATCAAAAGGATAAATATAACAGTTCTAAACATTAAGACTTTCACCAATGCACAACTCTTCTATCTGAATGGAATGGATATTTTGAAAAAAAAAACGTATTTTATTATCTGTTTTTAAGAGCTCCAAAATCTAAAACAACAGATGGTATGGTAAGTTTTAAGGCCACCCGTATTAGGTTTATAATGTCAATAAGTCAAAGGACTAAAATGGAATGACACTTATTGATTTATCAGTCTAAAACTAATATCGGTTCTATGAATTTGTTACTAAGAATATAGTTGTGGAAAATACCCATTTTGTGAACCACAAGCCCGGTATGATAGAAGATCCAATTCCGCTCAAACTAGCATTCATAGACTACTGTTGTCTCAACGGTTTTGAGAATCGATAACATTGTCCAAAATATTTTCACGTCATTTCAGGGATTTGTTATGTAATTTTTTTATCCGCAGAAAGTGATTGCCCAAAAGTAGTATAACCATAAACCATATTCTATTGATCTGAGGGTAAGATTTTACAGGTAAATATAGTATACTCTTTAATTACTATAATAAGTAATAAAAAAGTAAAAAGGCTTTGCCGACAGAGATACACCCTCAGCCTATGTGAATTGAAACTTTAATCTACGGGCAGATCAAAAGTATTTAGGGAATTTTCTTAATTTTGTGGCCATTTTTAAACATTTGAACTTACAGACCAAAATGTGGATTATTATTAAACATGTAAAGAAGAACAAAACAACAAAATTAATTTAAAATAATACTTGACTCTCCATTTAGCTATTATTTCCAGCAAAACATCTGAGTCCATCAACTTGGGCAAGCGTGGTATTGATGTTAAGCCTTCAACTCTAGCTACAGAATGAGAGCGATTTTATTGAAATTTCGATTAACTTAAGTGCTTAGGATGAGACGCGAATAGTATTAGTTGTACAAAATGGTATTAAGATCAAAGATGTTATTAATAGTACTATTTACAAAATATATACATGGTTGCATTTTTAGCTGTTATATTCAAATATGTAAGCATACGTTTCGTAATATTAATTGAATTAGTGAAAACGTATACGTAAAGTATTAAAGTAAAATATATACATAAGGGAAATTATAATAATAAAAGTTGATCCGCTTCACATGTACAACTACTGGATCTTATTTTGGGAATCATATCTTTTTGATAGATCTCGCACCCACAAGTAATTTCAATAGGTCATCGTATAATTTTTGGACCAGTATGACAGGAAGCATGAACTTGCCCACAGAAAACACAATATCGCTGTAAACAACACCACAGCCAATAGCATCGGTACACATTTCCAAAGGATCTTCGAACAGACCTTAAATTGCAGTTAAACAAAAATGTTGAAGTTTTGTGGGGGAGGTACCTTAAGGAGCAGACCAATATGGGCCACTTTAGAAGTTAAACCGAATTTGGAAAAGTTTGGACCAAATTGGTTAGCCTGTTCAAGAAAGTGTATCGTGCATACCATTTTATTTAATTTTTTTAAATTTTAAAACTAATTTTGATCAAATGAGGCGAAGGCCAAATTTCGGACCAAATCCGATGACCGGTTCGAGTGCTTTAGTGCGCTCCAGCCACTACACATGGTGCCATAGGGATTTTTACAACTTTCGGGGTATTTTCTCAGAAAGTATTTACTTGCCCCTGAAAAAAACTTGTACCATCATAAAGGGGGTCAGCGCATGCAATTTGCTTCAACAAAAAACTAAGTGATTCGAGAGCAGGTCTTAAGGTGAACTTATCCGAAATTCTGTGTTGGAGGTACCCGAAGGAGTGGAGTCAATATTCGAACCTGATCTATACCACATTTTTGAAGTTTTGTGGGGGAAGTACCAGAAGGAGTAGACCGATATGGCTTATCTTCGAACTTATACTAAGTTTGGACAAAATACTACGGAGGCCAAACGTTGGACCGCATCAAACTTGTACCGTCGTATGGGGGTAGTGAATACAAGTTGCTACAACAAAAATCAAAGCGATTCGTGAGCTGGTCCTAAACTGAACTTTTCCGAAATTTTGTGTGGGTGGTACCCGAAGGAGTGGACCGATTGAGTCAATAATGGAACCTCATCTAGTAGAAATTTCTCGATGTGCAAAGTATGGACTAAATCGGATACTCGCTTCAACAGTTATCATGAGCACAAATTTTCCGAAAATTTTCGAACCCGAAGAAGTGGACAGAAATGGCCCAGCTTCGAACTTAAACTAAGCACGGTGCTCTTGAAGCAACTTTAAATGGAAGGTGCTTACACCTGAAAAATTTTTGCAGATTCTGAAACTACAATATTCATAGATGAGAAAAATCAAAAAATCGACGGAACTCTTTTTAAATAAATCGGGATGCAAATTGATATTTTTAGGGGTTTTTCAGGTTTTCACGTTTTTGCTTGGAAACCGCAAGTCCTACCGAAATGGAACTAATGAAAATGTTGTAGGTATGAAAATTTTCTACAAGAATGACATTTTCACACATACTTGGAAAACGCAAGTCCTATCGAAATTGGGCAAAAGAAAAGACCGTTATGATTGGTACATACATAGGTTTTACCATTTTCGAGATATATACATACATAGATGTTCAAGTCACATTTTTAGCTTTTTTGTTGGGTTTTCACGATTTGCTAGAAAACGGTAAGTCTTATCGAAATGGGACTAGAGAGAATCTTTTAGCTGTGAAAATTCTCTACAAGTTTGGCTTTCGTAATTTTTTCTAGGTTGTACCATTTTCGAGATATATATGTTTAAGTTGGGAAATTGCAATCATGACATTGTTTTATAAGGAGGCGATACAGTCAGTGTATTCTCCCAATTTGAACTTCTATATTTCTGTGGGAACTGGCTATAATATACTGACTACACGTAGTGGTATAACATATTAAAATACAACTCTACATGTAAAATATAAAATGTAAACCCGCCCTCTATATTTCAATAGTAGTTTTAAAGCTTTTGTATTTTTATTTGTCATTGTGAATTAATAGCTTTTAATATTGTGATTGATCTTAACATTTAAAATTCTCTGCAATGTGGAGTAGTTAATTTGGTTTACATATGCGGCTACGAGAGTTTTTAGGTGTTTTCGGTTGAATTCGCATTTAAACGAATTCATCAGTCACACTTATTCTTGAGGTCGAGTCGCCATAAAATTAGGGAAGGGTTCTTTGTTTCAATACAAAGAACTGATGAGTCCAAGTGGCGTTGGAACTAGTATTCTCTGTCATCCCCAACAGTAATCAATTTTAACTACATCCTACTTTAAACTTGTTGTTTTTAAATTTGAAAACAACAAATATGAGATTAAGCTTGACTACATAAAAATAGTAAGTAAAATTTAAACTTTAACTGACGAAATACAAGACTTTGAAATATATTTAATACTACTAGTTTAAGCAACTGTAAAAAACTAATTAAATCATATGATTCTAGAGGATTCTCATGAGTTGTACTTAAATAGACTGAATCTCAAATTTAATCACTTTGCAATCGGCAGTTGAGCCACTTGTAGTCTCGTCCATTGTTGTAAAATACATTTTTGGCAGCTACAATTGTTTCCCTTGTTGAACAAGCAAGGAACTTCAATTCCGAAAAACTAAATGTTAGAATTTTATAATAAATAAAGCAATGTTTAAATAATTCATTAAATTATTGCATGTGTTTTAATAAAATCCTACATACGAGTATATATTTCGTGTCACTAAAACCCAAAAATTGATTTCTAATATATTTAAAAACCTAATATAAATATTCTTGTAATTATTGCCTTTGAGTAAAGTACTTTACTACATTGCTAATATCGAGGACAAAAAACCCAGCAGAAAAGTTGCTTTAAAAAATAGAAATTAACTACAGTTGCTCTTTTTACCACTACAACGAAAAACTTAGAACTATCGAATAAATTTTTTGCTCAAAAAAAATATCCATACCAAATATTTTTATTATGTTTATTGATAATATTTCGTAGTAGTAAATCCATGTATGGATTTTAATGTCGTAGTCATGACAAAATTACGGAAATTTAGTGCTCAAAGGTATTACATGTTTGGTCTAGTCGACTATAGTCCTTTATTAGCTCTGTCCTAAATAACTTTTTGCATCTCTTTAAAAGCAATCCTAATAGTTTTACATTTTATTTATATTTTTACATCTGTTGTGGCTTGTGGCTTTTTCCACCATCTGCATGTGCTGGAGGTTGTAAAAAATAAATGTTAAAAATTAACAGTTTGATGTTAACATTTATTCGTTTCACGAACAAATGTACTAAAAATAACAATAACATGGATATTTTATATGGGTTTAAGTACTGCAAACATTGCTGAGTGCTTCATATGTACAACACATGTACATACATATATTACAACATTAGTGGTGGTTTTAGTTGTTCGTTACACGTTAAAAGGTTTCAAGGATTTGTACTCAGCATACCCAGGAAAATGTTCGATGACAAAGATGCCATTCAATCATGGGTGAAAGTGATCTGGCATGTCATCTTTTTAGCATCTTCATCGATGAATTTTATATGAGCGTGGACCCCAAAAGATGCTATTCATTTTTGGATCCAAAGCATGTCATTTACAGCAATGCTTTGACATGTAATTTTCACCAATGCTTTGGCATGTCATTTTCACCAACCCTTTGCAATGACATTGTCATTACGACGAGAGTTTTAACAACGTTGGTTGTGATTTCGAGTCTCCGACAACATCAAGCCTATTGTAAATAATTAATCTTATTTATTTAGAAAAAGGTGTATATATAAAAACACAAAATTCATCGCTATTGGATTGATGGAATGGGTTCAAATGCTCATGAAAAGATCGGATCTTTCACGACTTCCTTTGCGTGGGTTAAAATGCTAATGAAAAGATCGAATCTTTCACCACTTCGTTTGAACCAATGCAAAAGATGCAATGAAATCACGTCATCGCATGGAGCCCCTTCCTTCAAATTTTGCTGGGATAATGAAAGGTAATTATATTCATCATACAGTTGATGTTCTGTTTATTTTTATGTTAAAGTCATGAAAACGTAACAAGGGGCAATATGCATGGCAAAATGTTTGTTTGAGAACAATTTTAATTGCAAACTGTATGCCAATTGGATATAATCTTTACGTTGTCCTTCACAGGTTTACTGATTAACCGTTATAAGGATATGTTTATTTTAGTTATTATATTCATCATCTACCACGTCTTGAATTACACTATACGACAGACTAAAATCGGAGAAAAACCCATAATGGAAATTTGACCTTGGCGATTTTGACCTTAAGGATGAGGTCGAATGGATTTTGTGTTCACTATTATTATTCTGTGGCCATAACCGCTGTGGTGGAAGAATGTGGTTAATAAACCATGACTCAAAAAATTACACACAGTGTTATAAAAGTGCTTTTATATTCAATTAATTGTTAATCCTTCACATTCCCAGCAAATATTTACCTTCAGAATAAACAGATAGTAAATGCAAAAATTAATTGGCCACTTGAGACCTAATATATTCAAACAACAAAATAAACAAGTAAAAAAGTATCAGTCGGCTTTGCCGACAGAGATATACCCTCAGCATGTATATATTGTAACATTTTTCCCCAAAAAACGTATGTATTTAGGGGTAAAAATTTGGGAATTTGAAGCCACAAAAATGTTCATTAGGATTAGATATCAAAAGTTTTGCGGAGGAGATACTAAAAGGAATGGATCTACATTGACCATTATGGAAGTGGATCTCCAGCCACTACATATGGTGCCATAGGGGGTTTTTGCACCCTTCGGGATGTTTGCTCAAGAAGTAAGGACTTGCCCCTGAAAAAATGTTTACCATCGTAATTGAGGCAGCGAATGCAAGTTGCTTCAACAAAAATCAAAGTGATTCGATAGCAGGTCTTAATGTGAACTTATCCGAAATTGTGTGTGGGAGGTACCGGATGGAGTGGACAAATATAGTCCATATTTGAACCTGATCTATATCTAGTAGATATATTAGGATGTGTAAAGTATGGACCGATTCGACCACTACCTTCAAGAGTTACCGTATAAACAAATTTTCCGAACATTTTTGAACTTTTGTGGGGGAGGTACCTGAAGGAGTGGACCGATATGGCTTATCTTCGAACTTAAACTATGTTTGGACAAAATATTACTAAGGCCAAACTTTGGACCGAATCGGCAGACCTGTTCGAGAGTTATTTTGCCCTCCAACCTCCTCACACGGTGTCATAGGGGTTTTTTGCAACTTTCAGGCTATTTTCTCAGGAAGTATGGACTTGCCCCTGATGAAACTTATACCGTCGTATGGAGGGCAGTGAATACAAGTTGCTAAAGCAAAAATCAAAGCGATTCGAGAGATGTTCCTAAACTGAACTTTTCCAAAATTTTGTGTGGGAGGTACCCGACGGAGTGGACCGATTGAGTCCATATTAAAACCTGATCTAAGTCTGGTACACGCTCCACGATGGGCAAAGTATGGACCAAATCGGTTACACCCTTCAAGAGTTATCGTGCGTAAAAAAATTTCCCAACATTTTCGAACTTTTGTGGGGGAGGTACCGGAAGGAGTGGACCGATATAGCTCATCTTCGAACTTAAACTAAGTTTGGACAAAATATTACGAAAGCCAAAATTTGAACCGAATCGGTTCATCCCTTCGAGAGTTATCGTGCGCTCCAGCCAGCCAGACAGACAGACGGACGGACATTGCTCAATCGACTCCAAATTGTCTGAAACACATTTCGTCCAAACATACTTGGGGTCTAAAACCATTATTTCGATGAGGCACATTTTGCCCGTATGAAAGTGTATATACCCTTCATAGCCTAAAGGCTGAGGGTATAAAAATTGTATAATCCAGTTATTTTATTTACTCACTTCCATAGTGTTTAATTTCGTTCCTGTAGTCTTTATGATCTTACTTACATTTACTAGCTACAAGGTTTGTCATTCGAAAAGTACATTTTTCACTAAGCTCGAAGCCCAATAAGACAAAAAATTAAAATATGAAATACAAAGGTCAAAAACAAAATTATACCATAATGAGTTACCAGATTTGAACTAAATACACACCAAAGCAAGTTAAATAAGACACTGTAAAAACTAATCTATATATAAAATTGAAATTTGTTTGTACGTTTGTTTGTGCCTTATAGACTCGAAAACCGCTGAATAGATCTTACTGAAATTTTTAGGGTACATTGCTACATGGCCGGAATGAAAATAGGCTATATCATTTTTTGAAATTTCGGGTTGATCTGGAGATATAGCATCAAAACCGGAGGTACCTCCAAAAAAAATAGATTTTGCATGCAAATATCTTTAGAACTATTACAGATACAATCTCCAAATTTTGCATGCGTGACGGAATTTGATGTAGAAATAAATTTACCAAAACTATATTCAAATCGGTTCAGATTCGGATATAGCTCCCACATACATACATATATTTTCGGCCGATTTCCTTATTTTATGTACCAAACATGCTATTTATGTCCAATTTCGCTGAAATTTAGAATGTGTGATGGATATTGGCCTAGAAATATATGTGGCAATTTATATAGAAATCTGTTCAGACTATATATATTTTCTGCCGATTTCATGTATTTGAGACACCAAACACGCTATTTATATCCAATTTCAATTTGGAACGTGTGACTTAACTTGGTCTAGAAATACATGTGCCAAATTATATCGAAATCGGTTCAGATTTGGATGTAGCTCCCATATATATTTTCGGTCGATTTTCCGCATTTGATGCACCAAACATGCTATATATGTCCAAAAGTCGCTGAAATTTGGAACGTGTTACAGAACTTGGTCTAGAAATAAATGTGACAACTTATATCGGTTGAGATTTGGATATAGCTCCCATATATATTTTCGGCCGATTTCCCGTATTTTATGAACAAAACACGCTACATATCACTGTGGTTCCGCCCGTGGACAAAAATCGAAAAATGTATGGCGTCAAATTTGATTGCAATTGAAATAAATATTCTCTAAACACATTAAATTGTTAATATCCAGTATTATTTTTCCCAATTTACAGCGGTAATATGCCAAGTTAGCTCGAAGAAGTTGAGATTTGTATGTGGTGCCTTAAAAACGTAGAATAGATCTGCAAAGCATTCGAAGCTTATAAGTGAAATTATAAAAAATTGGAGAGGTAAATGTACAATTTTCAAAATCACACTTATATTTGATGGCATTGACAATATTCTTACGAAGAAACAAATTCATAATTTGTTTTCTAACTTCCTTTAAAATAAGTTCTGTTTAAATCACTTTTTGTACTATTTTTAATATCATTGCTATAAGTTTATCTTGAGTTTTACTAATGAAGGCACCGTAAGGGCAAGCCCGTATTTTTTTTAAAATACAGGGGAAAGTCTAGTCTAGTTTACGATAAAAAGAAATCCAGCTGCCCCTACCTGCCACCCTGTAAGTTATTCCCATTATAACACGCACGCCCCGCCTGTAAAAGCACGCACCTCTGTATGTAAAAATGGAATGTGCGAGTACGAACGTTGTTCTCAGCAAACAACAAAATTCGAAATTAACGGATTTAGTTTATTTCACATCATATGTTTATTTTTTATATAACTGAAATTAAAAGTTTAGCATCTCGGTAAGAGACATTTTTTTGATATGGATATTTTTCTTTAATCGACAAAACGACTAAAACTTGGATTTACCATTATAGAGAGGGGGACTATAACAAAGTGTGGATCTATATCGAACATTTTTTGCAAGGGTGTATTTTGTTCACTAAGAAGTGAAAATACAGAATTACAGCCAAATCGGTTCGAAAATTTAGCTTAAATAGTTCAAAATACAGAAAATCGGACGGTACCTTTATGTGGGGTCTATAGCTAAATGTGGATCTACATTGAACACATTTTGCAAGGAGGTAGTTGGTGCATTGGGAAGTCAAAATGCTAAATTATTTTTGCTTAAATCGGTAAAACTTATCAGTGGTCTAAAGGCCGATAGCCCTAGTTGCTAGTGCTTTTTATTATAATTTTTAATTGTAATAAATATTTTTAAAATAAATAAATATAAATAATCAGTGGTCTATGAAAAAATCGCACACTAAATTTAAAGGCTATTCAATAAAAATGTTGAGTTATAGCAAAATCGGGGAAAGATATATATGGCGGCTATATCCAAATCTGAACCGATTTTTGTTAGAATCGGTAAAACTAACTAGTGGTCTAAGAAAATATCGCATATTAAATTTGAAGGCCATTCAATAAAAATTGACCGAGTTACAGCAAAATCGGAAAAAGTTATATATGGGGGCTATATCCAAATCTGAACCGATATGGACCAAAATTGGAATTTTTCATTCCTATGCCGTCAAAAGTAATTGTACAAAAATTCATCAATCTAGATCATCTCCCTCTATTTTTGTCCACGTTTACAAAGAAGCGGCACTACTGTGCATATGTCCAATTTCGCTGAAATTTGGAATGTCAGACGGAATTTGTTCTAGAACTAATATCGAGATCGGTTCAGATTTGAATATAGCTCCTATATATATTTTATGCCGATTTCGCTGAATATTGGAATGTGTTACAGAACTTGGTCTAGAAATAAATGTGCCAAATTATATCGAAATCGGTTCAGCTATTAAATATCATATCTTTGAGAGACTTCTGGAAAAAATAATTCCAATGTATAAAATAAATTACAACTATCCTCAAACTTAAAGTTCTCAAACCTGGTTCTATTCTTAATTTAAGATCTAAATCCAATCTGTAGAAATAATGAGAAATTAATAGTGTGTGAGTATGTAACCTACGTAGAAATACTTATAGTCGAAAAGGAGTGTTACACCCTGAATCGTAAAAAAATACCATAGTAGCTCCATAACAGCCCTGAATGGGTAGAGAACGCATTCATATCTCCTATATTAATACGTTAAAATGTTAAAAAAGTTAATATCATTCCATTATATTTTATCTTAGTCGGGGTAGCAAAGCGCACCGGGTTCAGCTAGTTCCATATAAAATTAATTTGTAAAATTGTTTGTACCAATGGAAAAAGTACATCAAACAGTTAATTATAAATATCATTTAACTGTCTTTTAAGTTTTAGAGATTTACACGAGAAAGTCTTCTTGTTCATTGTTTAAGTGCCTGCAAAACGCTTATCTTATTAACAAAAATATGTATAATTTATGAAAAAAGCGAATCAAATGAAAAATTTAAAAATAATGTGGAAATTTTTAAATGGGTTAAAGTATAAGATATTTCAAATGCTGTCAGAATTATGTGCATATATGAACAGTAGAGTTGGGTAATCTCGTTCATTGTTCGCTGTTCTTGTTCAAAAACGTATGAGTAAAGTCTTACAAACTAATGTGTGAAATTAAGTATACGCATTTTAGTCATACAAACTACCTGATTCCATTTAACGAGATAGTGTGCCGGATCAATGCAATGTGCAATGTGAAGTATACCCACCTTTACTGTCAATGTGATCATCTGTCTCGTAACTTGTTCTGATCGGATTATTATTAAATGTTTGTGAATATGAGGGTTCCATAGAGAAAGACAAAAAAATGATTAGGGACTGAAATTAGTAAATAAAACTTCTGTGTAATAAATCACTAACTCTTTATTCTTATGCGATTATTTTCGCTTCTATTGGGAGTATAAATATACAAGATTTTCAGTAAAAGTAGAACATCTAGCCTTTGTATTCACACAAAGTAGGTTGGCATAGGTGGTCGAAACACTTTTTTTTAATTTGTTTAGTCTAAAACCGAATAGTCACTGTTTGATAAGTCTTACGGTTTCTGAGAACAAATTTAAATGATTTTAAAGTAACGTCTCAAATAATCTTTTGACACCGAATATTTTTTGCATACATGGCTTTGATGGGAATTTTTAAAGTTTTTTCCAACATCCACTGCTTGTGACCAGTATGTGCATCCGTCCTTTTTAATTGTTTTATTTTACCCTTAATTGTTAAATGAACATCAAGACACCTAACACAATCATTGACGTCATTGTCTTACTCTAAGTAAATTTCACAAAACTCATTAAAAATTACATTCAGAATAACCTATCTCTTTACTTCAATAGTTTTGTGCAGAATCCAACTCAACATTCTTTCATTTTTACTCTGGGGCGTAAGTTGTACAATACAACGCGTATTAGCAATAGCAATTACACGCAACGAGGTTTTCATTGTTGGTTCTACAGTTGAACATAATTCTGGGGAAATAATGATATGCGTACCAGTCGAAACGAATGTCATTATCTTTTGTAGAAATAATTAATGAATTTACAATAGACCCATTGTACTTTATTTCGTCTATTCTTCGTAGGAAGATTAACAAATAATTATAATGGAATTATCGTTGATGTAAGTTATTGTGTGTTTATTACTGCTAGTGAAAGAAAACTATTGAAACACGGATGATCTATGTCAAGCTAGGATGTTAATATTACAGTTCAAATTTTCAAAAATAAGATGTTCAAATCGTACACTCGGTTCGGGCTCGCCCGTAATTTTAGAGATGACAGATCTTCATTAAACTCACAATATTGCCCTTAACGGATTTTTTCTAGCACCTGTAGTTTGCGAGAAAGTCGGCGCTGGCGTAGCGAAGGCGCCCCATGTTACTCTATGAGCGCTTAGAAGAAACATACGACCGTTGTCCTACCCATGGCGTTAAAATTATTCTAGGCGATATTTTGTGATAGATGGCAGACATTCATCGAGCATGTTGCATGTACGTTCGTTCCGAGGAGCACACATAGACTCGGACCGCTATCGGATAAAGTACAAACAGACACGACACGAAAATTAGACATCGGTAAGCTGCAATCGCAACAGATAACCACAGCATATTCCACTCAACTGGCTCAATTGAATAATCAAAGCACTCCTCGTCCCGATAACATATCAGCACAATGGCAAAGTATTGCCCATTCCACGCAAATATCCGCAAAATCCATACTTGGAAACCAGAGACCTCCACAGAGGAATCCATATTATGACCAGGAGTGTCGTACTGCTACCGAAGAGAAAAGTGCGGCATATTGGGCTACTTTACAATCAGTAGCAACGCGTAGCGCACGAGAGAGGTATCGGGAGAAAAGGAAAGAGGAGAAACGTCTTTTCCGCAGGAAAAAGAGAGAAATGGAAAAGCGAGACTGTGCAAAAAACAAGATGTACAGGAGCCAGAATGAAGTCCGAAAGTTCTACCAAAGAGTAAAACATCAAATTGATGGCTTGGATACAGGCACATCCTAATGCAGAGACCAGCAAGGTAATTTGGTAACTAATACAGATAGTGTGCTCAGGATATGGAAATAGCATTTTTCCAAACTGTTGGTGTCCAATAGTAGCGAAGACGAAGAAGATACCACAGATCCAATCCCAGAAGATGGTATTGAATGTATACCGCCCAGCCAAGATGAGGTAAAGTCTGCAATAATAAAGCAGCAGGAGCAGATCGACACCTACCAACTTTTTGTCGATTATAAGACAGCTTTCGACAGCCCCCTATACCCAAAGGTATTCCAAGCCATGTCTGAACTTGGTATCCCCGCAAAGCTCATTCGGCTTTGTAAGATGACTTTAACTGATACTAGGTTCTCATTTAAAATAGGAAAGAACCTCTCCGAACAATTCAGTACCAAAAGGGGTTTCAGACAATGAGACAGCCTTTCGTGTTACCTGTTAAACATCCTGCTGGAAGAAGTCATATAAAATTAAAAATGTGAAAAGAAATGGCACAATATACAGCAACAGCCGCATGTTACTTGCTTATGCTGATGACATTGACATCATGGGATGATCAGTAAAGGAAGTAACTGATAACTTTAAGAAGGTCGAAGGAGAATCAGCGAAAGTGGGTCTGGCAGTAAACGGCGAAAGGACAAAGTTGATGGTGTCGACGCGCAATGGGTCCATAGAGCTAGGACCAACAGTGAAAGTTGGTTCCTATAATTTTGAGGTAGTAAGAGACTTCGTCTACCTCTGCAGCGCCATAAACACAACAAACAACGTCAGTTGTGAAATAAAGAGAAGAATTGTGTTGGCAACAGATGCTACGTTGGCTTAAGTAAGCAGTTTAAAAACAAGGCCACATCTCGTCAAACAAAAACAACACTTTACAAAACACTGATACTACCTGTGCTAATGTATGGTTCCGAAGCATGGCTGAGAAGCCAGTGCTTTGTGTATTTGAGAGAAAACTTTTTCGAAAGATCTTCGAAGTCGTATGAACCACGAACTGTATCTGCTATACAACGATATAAACGTATCGAGATTCATCGACTGCATTGGCTAGGCCATATCATAAAAATGAGCGATGATGAACCCTCTAAAAAGGCGTTTAAATACGGGCCACATGGTGGTACACGCACGACTGGCAGGCCAGCAACTGGAAAATGAGATGGAAAGACACGGTATTTTAAAAAGCGATGCAATAAACAGAGGGAAATGGAGATTTTTTCTTAGTTCGGCTTATAGAACAAATGTTTTGTAATGGGCCAGCTAAGTAAGTAAAGTTTGGGTTTATTTCATTCACATACATTTTCGTCTTGACACACATAAGCAGGCTGGTAATAAAATAATCTTTAAATATAATTGTTTAAGTCGATTAGTTTTTTCTAAATCACGGCTGTTCCTCAAAATCATTAAATAAAAAATGTCTACCAAATTTATGAAATTTTTTGGCTTTTATGTGTGTAATATTGCATGCTAAAATAACCTACCAGAACTGACGCATGAATGTATATCAGGGTGCCCCAAACATTTTTATTGGAATCCATTATTTTTATCTGTTACTGAAAACACCTGCTACTGGACCAACTTTTATTACCATAGACATTTATATGGGGCCAATGGCGGATGTTTCCGAAATCACTGTTCGATCTTTTGAAATTTTACCATTTTATAATCTTGCTTAGAAACGAATTCTATAAAAATTGGGTATGAGTCCAGGCTAGAAAACATAAAAAATGTAATGAGTGATGTGCCTAAAACAGACAAACACAGCACGGTGAAAGATTGGTTGTTATTTTCGACAAACCATCGAAATAGTTATGTTGATTATATACAATGTAGAGAGAGACGCATAACAGTGGAAGTAGTTAGTTTGGTTTACATTTGAGGCTACGAGAATTTGTAAATGTTGAAAAAGTTGTTAAAATTTTAAAGGCCATCGAATCGAAAGCATACTCATATACCATAATAGACGCATTTAATGTCAAAAATATGTATGACAAAAATAAACTTCCCATGAAGATAAATATAACAATATCTGAGATACAGTCGGTATGCGCTATGAACTATACTTTTGTTCATTTTTATTCTTTTCACTATTTACAGAAAATAATGTTGAACAACAACATTCATATGTAGGAATATTATTTGTTCACAAGGATTCTTTTGTTCAATCTGAATAAATAGTTTTAAGAAATCACATTGTAAAATAAAGGCAACATGAAAAATGTTGTAGGTAGCTCAAGAGCACTTCTTTCACATAACTATGGAACTAATAATAACAATTTCATACTAAATGAGCAATACAAAATATTTTTGCTGTTGTACATTCTTTGATATGCTTTGGCTTATAAAGCATTCAAATAAAAAATGGAACAATGGAACTAAGCGAGAATGGAAAACTATTTTGTTTAATCGCATTGGTATTGTTTACGTCAAAACGCAAAGCCAAAATTTTTCTAAATAAGGTGTGACAATCAGTTGGTCTTTATACTCTATACCAAAATGTGGAAAGGGTATTATAAGTTTGTTTTCCGAAAATTCATTTAACACCCCGAAATATTTGTCGTAGACCCAACATGTGGTATACCAAAATTCATATCTCGTCGCTATAAAGCGACTTTGAGATGTGTGTCCATCTGTCCGTCCACTAGAATTGTAAACAAAATACTTACACAGCTGGCCCACTACAGAACATTTGTTCCATAAGCCGAGCTAAGAAAAGATCTCCAATTCTCTTTGTTTGTTGCTTCGCTTATTGGAATACCTTGTCTTTCCATCTCGAAGCCTTGACCTGCCAGTTCTGCGTGTACCGTCATCTATACTGATGTCGTTGTATAGCAGATACAGCTCGTGGTTCATACGACGTCGATATTCACCGTCAACGCAGATTGGTCCGTAGATCTTTCGAAGAATTTTTTCTGCGCGTTCCGCGTTGACACCATCAACTATGTCTTTTCGACGTTTACCGCCAGACCCACTTTTTCGGATTCTATTTCGACCTACTTAAAGGTATCGTTAACTTCCTTTATTGATCTCCCATGATGTCAATGTCATCAGCATAAACAAGTAACATGTGGCTGTTGTTGTAGATTGTGCCATTTCTTTTGACATTTTCGTCTCCTATAACCTTTTCCAACAGGATGTTGAACAAGTCACACAAAAGGCTGTCTCCTTGTCTGAAACCTCTTTTGGTACTAATTTGTTTGGAGAGGTTCTTTCCAATTTTAACTGAGGACGTAGTATCGGTTAAAGTCATCTTACAAAGTCAAATGAGCTTTGCGGGGATACCAAATCCAGACATGGAATACCTTCGGGCGTAGGGAGCTGTCGAAGGCTGCCTTATAATTGATAAAAACGAGGTAGGTGTCGAACTGCCATTCTTGGGTATTCTCTAGGATTTGCCGCAGGGTAAATATCTGGTGGATGGTGGACTTGCCAGTTCTAAAGCCGCATAGGTATGGTCCAATTATTTCCTTGAACATAGGTTTTAGTCCTTCGCACATTATCCTTGACACTATCTTGTAGACAATAGGGAGACGACTTAAGGCCATATAGTTAGAGCATACAGTCTTATCTCATTTCTTGTGGACGGGATATAGGTCGCTCAGGTTTCAGTAGTCGGGTAAGCGTTCTTTCTGCCAGATGGTGTTAACAATCTGATGCATACACCTTATCAGAGTGTCCCCTTCGGTTTTGTACAGCTCGGCTGGAAAGCCATTGGCTCCTGCTGTCTTATGATTCTTTATCCGGTTTATTGCTGAATTTACCTCATATTGGCTGGGCGGTATACATTCAATACTATCTTCTGGGATTAGATCTGTGGTATCTTCGTCGTCTTCGCTACGATTGGATAGCAACAGTTTGGAAAAGTGCTCTTTCCATATCCTGAGCTCACTGTCTGTATTAGTTACCAAATAACCTTGCTGGTCTCTACAGGATGTTTCACTCTTTAATAGAACTTTCGAACTTCATGCTGGCTCCTGTACATTTCGATTTTTTCACACTCCCGCTTTTCCATTTCTCTCTTTTTTCTGCGGAAAAGACGTTTCTCCTCTCTTCTTTTATCCTGATACCTATCTCGTGCGCTACGCGTTGTTATTGATTGTACAGTAGCCCTATATGCCGCATTTTTCTCTCCGGTAGCAGCACGACACTCCTGGTCATACCTTGGATTCCTTGGTGGACGTCTCTGATATCCAAGTATGGATTTTGCGGCTGTTTGCATGGAGTGGGCAATACTTTGCCATTGTGCTGATATGATATCGGGACGAGGAGTGCTTTAATTAAGCAATTGGGCCAGTTGAGTGGGATATGCTGTGGCTATCTGTTGTGATTGCAGCTTACCGATGTCTAACTTTCGTGTTGTGTCTGTTCGTACTTTATTCGCTACGTTTAACCGGGTGCGTACCTTTGCTGCAACAAGGTAGTGGTCCGAATCTATGTTTGCTCCTCGGAACGAACGTACATCCAACACGCTCGATGAATGTCTACCATCTATCACAACATGATCAATTTGAGTTCTTGTTTTCTGATCTGGAGATAGCCAGGTGCCCTAATGAATGTCAACATGCTTAAATCTGGTGCTGCTAACTACCATGTTTTTGCCGCTGCAAAATCTATCAGCCGCATGCCGTTGTCAGATATTTTACTGTGGAGATTGATTTTCTCCACTTTTGTGCCAAAGATATTTTCTTTTGCAATTTTAGCATTAAAAGCGCCTAGAATAATTTTAATATCATTGGCAGGACAACGGTCGTATGTTTCTTCTAAGCGCTCGTAGAACTACAGGCCGCAATTGTAGACCAATCCGAACAGAATAGAAACGATTAATTTTTTACGATGTTAGGGTGTGACATGGAACGAAAACTAAATTTTTATCCGATTTTGAAGCTGCTCTGTAGGTCGTAATAACAGTCTGATCAGCGTGAATTTTTAAGTAATTCGGGTTTATGACGAAGAAGAAGCTTGCAATTGTACATGTTGGTCAAGTAATATTTAGCGAGTTAATTTGACCGAAACGTTTGTGTGAAAATTTGTAAAAATTTAACTATAATAACCATATATTTATTACAGATAACAAAGTAAAAACCTATTATATACATGCATCTCATATTTTAATTGTGTATTCTGTAACCATAATAACGCAGTTATAGTTCAATTTTGCACGATATAAGAGTTTCGGAAGATGCGATTAATTTTGGATAATGATCGGATAGTGTTTAGCGGGTGAAATTGACAATTACTTCTGTGTGAAAAATTTCTCAATTTAATTTCTAGTCCAAATTTTAATTTCTGGGAGACATACCTATAACGGCCAGTTAGGAAAACCAAACTTGTAACCCACTCTTGTGTCCAGTGCTTGTAGTTTATGGCATAATATAGTCAGCCCCGTCCGACTATAACCTTCTATTACTAGTTTTACTTTTTTATAAAGTAAATGTTTAAAATTTATTCGGATTATTCCAAATCTAATAAATAGGTTCCTAATACGTCCATAAAAATGCATGAAATAAAGAACGTTTCACATTACATATAGGGTAAAAATCAATTTAAATTAAATTTTCAATCTTTCCATTAATTTCCTGTAAATTTTTCTGAACTATATTAGAATGACCATAGTATTTCAATAGTGTCATTGAAAATTTGGTTTTCATGAAGAAATGTTGTTGTAAAATTGCTAGTTGTTGTAATTCATGTAAACTCATTACTTCGTACACCATGTGCATAACTACATAACAATGAGAAATATTACATTTATGATTTTACAAAAACACCAACAATATTACCATTATTCAAAAATTCTAAACAACAAATAACAAAATTCAAAACTATTTAATGCTATTGATAAACAAAGCATTATTCAAAATTTGCTGGACAGTCTGCCAGAGAGGTGCTTCAATGACCGAAAATTACAAACAACAATAGGCAAAGTATACACTTTTATGCTTACCACATCAACGGTCAATAAAACAATTGAGAATAATTTAAATGAAAACATTTAAATACATTTTCTCCAATGATTATTATGACAATTATTGTACATAAATATGGTACTATATTTATGACACGGATAGACAACTAAATTTATTTTAAAAGGTTTTGTAACAAAGATAGAAGCTTCTCCGAACATTCCAACATCAATCGAGGTCGAACCTTAAAATTCTATCAGTATTTGTTACCAAATTTTTTGTCGTTTATTGTTTTTAAAATATCTTTGAATTAATATCCTTAAAATTTGGGGAATACAAAATTAATAGGCTCCAAAATTTACATTTCTTAAATTCACGTTATTATCCTGCAAACACTTGCTATCAGTGTTTGCTTTCTTATTCAAAAAGATCAAGCTTTCGGGAAAAACTGCTCCACTTATAAGATTCATACTTACCAGGGTTCGACTCCCAAACCAGTCGATATCTTTTTTTCAAATGACAAAATTAATATAAACTAACAAGTACGTTAATAAAATAATAATTATAACAATAAAAAAAGAAATAAAAAGAAAAAATTGTATTTATATTCTATTGTTTTTTATACCCTACACCACTATGTGGAAAGGGTATTATAAGTTTGTTTTGGGAAAAATTCATGTAACACCGCGAAATATTCTTCGGAGACCCCCAATGTGGTATACCAATCTTCATATCTCGGCGAGATAAAGCGATTTTGAGATGTGTGTCCGTCCGTCCGTCCGTGTGTCCATTATAAATTGTAATCAAACTCCAGGTCGCAATTATGGTCCGATTGTCACGAAATTTGGTATGGAGGTCGGTTTCACATCGGAATAGATCGCTATTTTGATTGGTGATGATCGTGAAATATTTAGCAGGTCAAATGGACCAAAAACATAATTTTTATTAGATTTTGTAGCTGCTCTGTTGGTCGCAATAATAGTCCGATCGCCTCGAAATTTTAAGTAATGTAAGAGTATATGACAAAGAAGAAGCTTGCAATTTGAGATGGCGATCAGATAATATTTAGAGGGTTAAATGGACGACAACTTTTGTGTGAAAATTGTGAAAATTTTTAATAAACAGCTTATATCTTTGTTCCTGAAAGACACGTTCCCCCCTCGTGAGTTATATTTGGAAGACGATCTCTTGACCTTTTAATTGATGTCAATTATGTTGATGTACGTGCTCAGATAACAGAGTTACAGTCTAATATATCCACTTTTTTGTTTGTAGTGTAATCATAAACCGGCTGGAGGTCGCAATTATAGCTCAATAGTCACTAAATTTTGCACGAGGTAAAAGTTTAGGTTGAAGAAAATGCCTATAATTTTGCATGATTATCTGATATTATTTAACGGTTGACATAGGCCATTACTTTTGTATGAAAAATATACAAATTTTATTTTTGGTCCATATTTTCATTCCTGGAGGGCATATACCGGCAAAGGAGCCTACATATGGAAAAATAATTACTAATCTTCCCCCTGATGCAAATTGCAATAATGTGTCTACTAGATAACGCACCTTCTGCCTAATATACATATGGTGGGTTTTGTGTAGAGAACCACAATTTCCTTCAATGCAACAAATTGTCTCTATCATGACAGAGAAATTTTCAGTTCAGTTGTCAAATTGGATTTTTATACAAATATTGCAACATGAGGTCGCTTCGCCACCTATGTTATACCTCAGGATTTAGGGTAAAGGGGATACAAACAAAATACGACCAAAGATGTGTCTCATCGAAATATAGGTTTTAGACCCCAAGTATGTTTGGACGAAATTCGGTTCAGACAATTTAGAGTCTATTTAGCCCTGTCCGTTCATCTGTCTCTCTTAATGTCTAGCTGGCTGGTGCGCACGATAACTCTCGAACGGATCTACCGATTAGAACCAAATTTTATACTTCGTAATATTTTGCCCAAGCTTTGTTTAAGTTTGAATGTAGGCTATGTTGGTCCACACCTCCCCCAAAAAAGTTCAAAATTGTTTTCGAAAATTTGTGTGAACGATAACTGGCGAAGTGAACAATCGATTTGCTCTAAACTTTCCATTTATTATTATTCCTTCCAGATATAGATCGGATAAGACCATATCGGTCCATAGGGTACCTCCTACACAAAATTTGGAAAAGGGAAATTTAAAAGTCCCTTTGAATCGTTATGAATTTTTTCTGCAGATTGTACTTGCGCCGCAAATCCGCAAGTTAACTCTCAAGGGAATTTTCTGATTGGTCGAAACTTTACACATCGTATTATTTCATCCAGTCATGTGTCAGGTCGGAATATGGACTATATCTGTCCGTCCTTCGAGTACCTCCCACACAAAATTTGGGAAAAGTGCAGTTTGAAGACCCGTCTCGGATCTATTTGATTATTATTTTGTTTTTGAAGAAGGTGTTTTTACTTTCCGTATTCTGGTCCCTTTCCCGGGGTAAGTCATACTTCCTGAGATAATAGTTCAGAAGTTCCAAAAATCCCTGCCGGCTCCAACTAAAATTACAAATCTGAAAAATAATTCTCAAATATTTCCAAAACTTAGAATTTAGCTTACTAAAATTGATTTGGTATAGCCCCATATTACGATACCTACAGATTCTACGTATTTTGAAGCAAGCTTGTGTTATAAAATAAATATATTTTTAGAGGCTAAAGGTATATCACCGTTAGCGCCGCTGACTTATACTCCCTTTGTTGCTGCTTAATTGAATATTAATAATTTTGGGATTTATAAATTTGTTTGCATGCAAAATTTTTGAACTTCTATTCATTATTAGTTATTTCTACCGGTATAAAATATATTTTAGATATCACAATATATGCCAACAATGAACTATTTTCGAAGCATATGTGAAATATAAGTGCACAATTTTGGACGATAGATCTTCAATAAACTCCCAATTTTCCCAATGATCAAACATATCAAATTGCGTCGTATATATGTATTTATTTTAGGTGTATTCCAAAGAGGAACCTGATACTCAAAGACAATTTGAAGATGTAGCAGGAGGGGCTAATCAATGTGAATTTTCCAATTTTCGAATATTTTTAGAAATGTATAATTTATATATTTTTCCACAAACATCCCAGTAAAGACTTATATCAATGGATTCATATTATGTTATTGATATATGACCTAGTTTTTATCGCCGAGTCCGAACTGCGTGTCCTAAGTTGCCACTTGTAGAGACGTTTTTCATGGCTGAAATACTCAGGAAATATCTCCAACATTTCTAAGGAGTATTTTGCCACCGTAGACAATTAGATGGGAATCGAACCCGGACATTCAGCGCGCAAGGCTGTTGCACATAGCTAATTCCTACAGGTTGTGGTGTAGGGTATCACATGGTCGGCCCCGTCCGACTATAGCCTTAGTAGGTCTTAGAAATATTCAGGGATTTTCGCTTATATACAATGCGATGTCATCTGGTTGGTATTCGAAACCGAGCATTCAGAATGCAAACGAACATGCTATCCATTGCACTACCGTGTCATAGAATCATCTATAGACAAATGTCTTATTCTGCACACAAAATGAAAATTTGTAGTTAGTCATAGAATTGTTATTTGTTATTATTATTGTTGTTTAGTTGACTGCGTTACATACTGCAAAGCTGTTTACAGTGTGAATTGTTTTTGTAAAGCAATATGCATCGTATTTTTCTTAAATGCAAGTCATTAAATGTTGATTGGATACGATGCAAATGGGCTTACATTATAACATTATTAGATATATATCGAATTTTTAGAGAAAAAATGTTACTAATAAAAATTACGCATTACGATCCAAGACAGTACGTTGTTTCCATCAGAACTCCGAAGACTGCATATGTTGTTCAGCAACATTTCTTGAGTCGGTGCCACCATTTTCCTCTTCTGACTCATAAAATCTACAATTTCATTGAATTTCCGACGAAGATTATCGTAATTAACCTACAGCAATCTTAAATTGTCCGAAACTGGAGCGTCGATAATCGGTTGTTATTGTAGCAGCATATGTTTGATCTTGTGTCAATCCTGTAAAAGAACACGCTGCAGTGGGAGTGATCAATCAATAATCGGAGTGTTCATGACATCTCGCTTAGAAAAGTTTGGCTGAAGAAACGCATACATATATGACAATTATAAACGGAAAAGTGTCTATATCGTGCTTCGTGATGTGTTGTTTGAACATGAATAATGAATATTACTTACCTACGCTTCATCGTTCATTTCTGTGGTTAATTAAGTAACAATATGCAACACTGAAAATGCAAACTATTTCTAGTATGCATTTTTTGGAAGTACATATTGAGACTAAAAAAACCCTAGTAGGGTTTTGTCACGTCAGATCCAGTTCGGATTTCATGGCCTCATCTAAACCGGGCTAAAAATATAGTTTTTGCACTTATTGGGCCTTTGTCTCAGAAACGATTAGGAATTTGGCCCTGCTGTCTTTGGCAATATTGTAGCCCTAAACTAGTAGAACTTATCTTTAAAAGAGACCACATAAGAAAAACTCCATCTAGGGCATCAACATCGATTGAATATAGCAAATTTTACATAATTGCAATTGAATCAGCTAAACTATTGGGAGTTGAACCAAGTAACCTTTTGCAAAAATATTCCAAATAAAGTTCTCAGCAATTCTTCAGAACATTCTGAAACTCTAAAATAAAATTGGAGGCAATAAATGTAGTTTTTCGAGTACATTATTTCTCCAAATATTTTATTCTTGCCTTTATCTACAAATTTCCTTCAGAGGTCAAATGAAAATTCACATAGGTTTCAGAGATATAGCCCAGAATTTATTTAAAAAAGTCAATATTTAACCATGTTTAGATGGGGCTATAAAATCCACGCTGGACCCCACATAACAAAATCCAACTAGGGTTTTTGTCGCTTGGGTCTGTAGTTTCAAGAAATCTTCAGCTCAAATTGTTTGCACAAGATTACCTTAAAAATATTTCACAGTGTAATCAAACAATAAAGTTTTTGTTTGCTCGCCCAATTATTTGAATTTTACAAAAATAACTGTCTGTCAAAAAAAAACTGACCCAAAGAATTAGGTCAAAATATCGGAAGGTGTGGCGTGCTCCTAAAAACCACAATTTTATCGCAGTTATGGACAATACGTCATCTTTGCAAATTTCTGGAGAAGAAAATAGCTATTTCTCGGAAACTGTAATAGACATTGTGTTCATTGTTTTTCTGTTAAGTTGGTGGGATTGATGTCTTTAAGAACCATTTCAATATATTACCGTAGCGTTTACACGAAGTGTCCTATTTTATTTTTCCTCAGGTACTACATTTTAGTAAAATTCAAATTATAGTGGACTAGACCTTTTAGTGAACTGCTTGGAACAAAGTTCCGTTTTCAAAGAATGATGCCCGAGAGTGTCCACTTTCAGCCCATATATACTTTTGTACCCGTTCCGTCCGTTTAACACTTTTCTATTATTATTATTTTTTTTTTTTTCAAAATTACATGGTTAAAAATTTGTGTTTTTTCATACCGTTTCCCATACTAATTTGATTTGTTTACAGAAATATTTTTATACCCTATACCACAATGTGGAAAAGGGTATAATAAGTTTGTTTTCCCAAAAATTCATGTAACGCCGCGAAATATTCGTCGTAGACCCCTCATGTGGTATACCAAACTTCATATCTCGACGAGATAAAGCGATTTAGCGATGTGTGTCCGTCCGTCCGTCCGTCCGTCTGTCCGTCCATTAAAAATTGTAATCAAGCTAGAGGCCGCATTTATGGACCGATTGTCACGAAATTTAGTATGGAGGTCGGGTTTGGACCAGAATAGAACTGATTAGTTTTTGGCGATGATCGTGAAATGTTAAAGGGATGAAATGGACCAAAAACAAAATTTTTGCTCGATTTTGTAGCCGCTCTGTAGGTCGCAATAATAGTCCGATCGGCGCGAAATTTTAAACGTAGTTTTGGTTTGAGATGAAGAAGTAGCGTGCAAGTCAACGGTATGATCGGATAATATTTAGCGGGTTAAATTGATCAAAACTTTTGTGTGAAAATTGGTAAAATTTCTAATGCACATCTTATAACAGCTAGCCCGGAAAGCTAGTGCACAGGGATAGTGGTATAGGGTATCACATGGTCGGCCCCGTCCGACTATAGTCTGTTCTTACTTGTTTAAGTATATGAGTTTTGTAAAAACCCAAGGAGAATTTTTTTTAAATTTGAAAGAAATTTAAATATTTTATTATTTTTTTTTTTTAATTTTTGTATTTTTATGGTTTGGTGTTGACCTTTTGGCGTTTGGCCTTTTTTAAATAGTTAGAACATATGATGCAAAATATGAAGAAAGCTCAAATTTTAAACACTGACCTTGAATTCCTCTGCACCTTCAAAAGTTACAGAGTTATGACCAGGAAAAAACGATTCTGAACTACTGTGCGCCCCTAATAAACAAAGAAGAAATCGAACACTAACTTGTTGGCAATTTTTTATTGGATTCTCATGTACCGAAAATATTGTTATTTTTTATTTTAATAATTTTTGCTAATCTCGTTTGTGACCACAAAGTTGTATGCTCAGGTTTTGCACCTATTGTCCTCAAGTTGGAACTATCTGCTCCATGGGAGACTATGGATGGAGAGACGCTGTCTTCACTGGTACTATCTGAAAAAAGAAAAGGGCAGAAACAAAAGTACCTTAATATTTGGATGTACATATACTACTTTTAAATACGTTATCACCTGGTTTATTTTTAGGCTACAGCTTTGCTATGCTTAAAGAGGTGAGCGCAGATCCAACGGTTAGTCTTTAAATTATTCCGATATGTCCCTAAAATAGAAAATGGGAACATTACACACAGAAAAATATATGTTAGCAATATGTTTGGATCCAAATAAATATATGTTTGGGACAGGTTGCAAAAAAAAAAAAAATTATGTTTGCAACATTTTGTAACATATTTCAATTTTATTTGTTTGGGTATCAACATATTTTGTATATTAAAATATATTTTTGTAGGTGGAGAGAGAATTTTTGTCAAAAAGCGTAACAACATGGTAAGCGTAAGCCCTGGTGCAATAGAGCGACGACGACGGGAGGGTTAAAAATTTTGTTTTTGATTTTTGTGGTGTGTATGCATATCGCGGTCAAACACGTGTGTTCCGATCTTTGTTGTTGTTGTTGCGATTTATTCTTCCACAGTCAAAGAGAAAAAGAAAAAATGATATGAATTATACCCTCAGCATTTATGCTAACGAGGGTATATCACGAATATTGTCAATTATTTCATATTCCATTTCAGAAAAAAAGGTAATTTGCGCTACATCAACGATTTTTGATATGTAGGTTAAGAAAAAATTCCCAGTACGAATCTGGTCGCGAGCCAATTTTTGGTTGTTGCGGACAAAAGTTATGGCGGTTTTATTTTGCCTTTTAAGATAGAAAATATTATAATAACGCAAATTATTTTAATGAGCACAATTGTTACAAAAAGTTCACTCGAAGTGACTTCAGCGAACTGATTGCATAATACCTGCAAAATATTACACAGAATTCGCGGAATATACATAAAATTGATAAATTATTGAATGCAAGTCAACTTTTTTTCAAAATTAAGGCCCATTTAAAGGTCATAATTACATAAAAATTTGTTGTGGATCAAAACTTCACGGCGACTCAAATGAGACTACAATCTTACAGGTTTGTTTTATATTTATAGTTTCGATGTTACAACCAAAATAAGCACATATTTTGGTCAAAAAAATAATTTTTTGTTTGAAAACATATTTTTTCACATGCATTATGTAGTAAAAAATATTGTGAAAATCTATAACTATGAAGGAAGTATTCTTTTCATTTTTCTTAATTCTCCCACTAAAATAGACGGATTTTGCTATATTGACATTAATATTAAAGCTTCCCCATTAGGGAAGGTAATTGAGTTGATGGGGATATATCTCAAAGCTTCTGAAATGGAAATACAGGTCAAATAACCCATTTTATTTATGTGCATGTGTATATCAAGACCATATCTATTAAGTTGTATATATTTTTCGAAACATACTTTGGACGCTAAGATGTAGCATGGGCAGCACCTTAGCATTAAAAAACGTATAAAATATCGCTAATTTGCGCAAAGTGCATAAAATTTTTGTCCGCATCCGATTTCAGTGTCCACCAGAAAATCTACATCGATAAATATCTATTTGAAGGCGGTCAATCAAAAACTGTGGATGTAGCATCACACACTATTTATACCCTACACCACTATGTGGGGAGGGTATTATAAGTTGGTTTTGGCCAAAAAGTTTGTAACGCATCGAAATAATGGTCGTAGACCCATACTTATATATATTAAAATGAATCTCTCGACGAGCTGAGTCGATCTGGCTATGTGTGTCCGTCCGTCAGTCCGTCCGTCTGTCCATCTAAACCTTGTAATCACGCTACAGGCCGCAATTTTGATCGGATCGTCACGAAATTTTGGATGTTGATGGGGGTCCCGGAGGGGAAGAAGCCTATTGATTTTGGTGATGGTCGGATAATATTTAGGGGTCGAAAAGGGCAAAAAACAAAGCCAATATCTCAGCTTCTATATGGCGTATACCAAAAGCAGAAAATATCACCTTTCTAATGATGTAAAGTAGGTTTTCGTAGGTGATCAAACAACGAAGATATCGCAATAGTAGCAAATAAAACACCAATTTTCATTTTTGCGATTTTAATTCTATTGACAAATATCACAGCTTTGGTTGAAAATGATGCAAACTAGGTCGGCGTAGGTAACCAAATAACGGAGATATCGCAATAGTCGGTAATACATCGTATTTTTCTATTTTTTTGGAAATCACGCTACAGGTCGCAATATTGATCGGATCGTCACGAAAATTTCAGGGTTAATGGGGGTCTCACAGATGAAGAAGCATATTGATTTTGATG
The DNA here is from genome assembly GCF_047663935.1 of Musca autumnalis. Lineage (NCBI taxonomy): Eukaryota > Metazoa > Arthropoda > Insecta > Diptera > Muscidae > Musca > Musca autumnalis. Next base: position 80,862 of record NW_027412444.1, read on the forward strand.
ATGGTCGGATAATATTTAGGGGTCGGAATGGGCAAACACTTATTTGGAGAAAAGTCAACATTTTATTTCAAAGCCAATATCTCTGTTTCTTTAAGAGGTATATCAAAAGCAAAACATGGATAGGAAAGTAGAAAATATTACCTTTACAACGATGTAGGTGGTCAAATAGCAAAGATATGGCAATAGCCGATAATGCATCCCATTTTTCGATTTTTTTGGTCGCAATTTTGATCGGATGGTCATGAAATTTTGGGGGTTAATGGGGGTCCCAAAATGAAAGAAGCCTACTGATTTTAATGATGGTCGGATAATATTCAAGGGTCGGAATGGGCAAAAACTTATTTGGAGAAAAGGTCTACGTTTTATTTCAAAGCCAATATCTCTGTTTCTTTAAGAGGTATATCAAACGCAAAACCTGGCAAGGAAAGTAGAAAAAATCACCTTTACAACGATGTAAAGTAGGTTGTCGTAGCTGCTCAAAACAACAAAGATATCGCAATAGTCGGTAATGCATCCCATTTCACGCTACAGGTCGCAATTTTAATCGGATAGTCACGAAATTTTTGTTGCTTATGGGGGTCCCAGAGACAGAGAGGCATATTATTTTTGGTGGTAGTCGGTTTATATTCCCTAAAAAAATGTTTACCACTGAGAAGCTTATGCACAGGGGTAGTGGTGTAGGGTATCACATGGTCGGCCCCGTCCCGACTATAGCCTTTGCTCACTTGTTTTTGAGATAAAATGAATGTAGCTTCCTTATCAGTGAAGTTTTCAAATCTCTGTTTCCGCTAGTTTTTTTTTTTTTTTTAATGCAGTGGAAACGATCCACAGAAAACGCGATAAAATACGCGATATTTTCAAAAAGAATTTTAGGTGATTTTTCTACTTTCGAATTTCTTGTAACTCGCGTTTTAGTAGATGGATTTTCAGGGGGAATGATATATTGTATCCGAAACGTAAAAAACTAAAATGTACAATCAAGTACGAGGAAATCAAATGACAATTGTAAAAATTGGGCCCGAAAAATATGATTTTTCGAGAAATGTTCGCACAAAATTTCCGCATTTGGATGCAGATATCTATGAAGCTGTGCAGACTACATTCACAATAGTCATATCAAATACAACCCTATATATGATTTTTTGAAAAACCTGTTTGCGGAATGAAATTAGAAGAAAATTTCGAAAAACACTGTAAATCTGGCTTCAAAATGTCAGCATCATTTAATGGTAGAAGCAGATGGAATTTTGAAAAGTAATACATTAGTGAGATGATCATTATTTAGTTTGCTCCTGCTTTTACTTTGACAGGAAAATCGTGGGAATTGTGGTTTAATCACAAACCAACAGAAAACAAAACAAGTAAGAACAGACTATAGTCGGACGGGGCCGACCATGTGATACCCTATACCACTAAACGCGTCTTCTTGGGATAAAGTTATAAGATGTGCATTAGAAATTTTACCAATTTTCACACAAAAGTTTTGATCAATTTAACCCGCCAAATTTTATCCGATCATACCGTTGACTTGCACGCTACTTCTTCATCTCAAACCAAAACTACGTTTAAAATTTCGCGCCGATCGGACTATTATTGCGACCTACAGAGCGGCTACAAAATCGAGCAAAAATTTTGTTTTTGGTCCATTTCATCCCTTTAACATTTCACGATCATCGCCAAAAACTAATCAGTTCTATTCTGGTCCAAACCCGACCTCCATACTAAATTTCGTGACAATCGGTCCATAATTGCGGCCTCTAGCTTGATTACAATTTTTAATGGACGGACAGACGGACGGACGGACGGACGGACACACATCGCTAAATCGCTTTATCTCGTCGAGATATGAAGTTTGGTATACCACATGAGGGGTCTACGACGAATATTTCGCGGCGTTACATGAATTTTTGGGAAAACAAACTTATTATACCCTTTTCCACATTGTGGTATAGGGTATAAAAAGACAAGTTGGCTTCAACCCATTTTTTAACATAAATATAGGCACAGCTTCCACTCAAATTATCTCTTAAGGCCAATATGTTTTGCCACATCCAAAAACATTTCATTTTATCCAAAAATATTTAATTTGCATAATATATATACATCGTACACACTTTCACACGGCCAAAATGTGCCTCATCGAAAAAATGATTTAGACCCCAAGTATGTTTGGACGAAATCAGTTTCAGACAATTTGTAGTCGATTTAGCAATGTCCTTCCGTCTGTCTGTATATATAGCTGGATGAGGTTCTAATATGGACTCAATCGGTCCACTCCTTACGGAAAAGTACAACTTAGGACCTGCTCTCGAATCTCTTTAATTTTTGCTGTAGCAACTTGTATTCACTGCTCGGTTTACGAAGGTACATATCTCATTAGGGACATGTCCATACTTTCTGAGAAAATTGCCTGAAAGATGCAAAAAAATAACCTTAGGCCACCGTGTGTAGTGGTTGGAGCGCACGAACGGATCAACCGATTATGTCCAAAATTTGGCTTTTGTAATATTTTGTCCAAACTTAAATTAGGTTCGAAGATGGATTATATCGGTCCACTCCTTCCGGTACCTCCCCCACAAAAGTTCAAAAATGTTCGAAAAATTTGTGAGCACGAATTAAAGGAAGTGACCGATTTGGCCTATACTTTGCACATCGTGAAATTTCTACCAGCCTTAGATGAGGTTCCAATATGGACTCAATCGCTCCACTCCTTCGGGTACCTCCCACACAAAATTTCAGTATAGGACCTGCTCTTGGATCGCTTCGATTTTTGTTGTTGTATTCACTGCCCCCCATACGACGCTATAAGCTTCATCAGGGGTAAGTCAATACTTCCTGAGAAAATAGCCTGAAAGGTACAAAAAACCCCTATGACACCGTGTGTAGTGGTTGCAGCGCAAGATAACTCTCGAACGGATGTGCCGATTCGGCCCAGCATTTGGCCTTAGTAATATTTTGTCTAAACATAGTTTAAGTTCGAAGATAAGCCATATCGGTCCACTCCTTCAGGTACCTCCCACACAAAAGTTCAAAAATGCTCGCAAAAATTTTTGTACGGTAACTCTTGAAGGGAGTGGCCGAATAGGTCCATACTTTACACACGCCAATATATCTACCAGATATAGATCAGGTTCAAATATGGACTGTATTTGTCCACTCCATGCGGCACCTCCCACAAAAAAGTTCAAAAATGTTCGGAAAGTTTGTGCGCACGTTTACTCTTAAAGGGAGTGACCGATTCGGTCTATACTTTGTACAGCGTAAACTTTCTACCAGGGTAATATGAGGTTCAAATATATTCTCAATAGGTTCACTCCTTCGAGTACCTCCCACACAAAATTTCGGAAAAGTTCGGTTTAGGGCCCGGTCTCGAATCGTTTTGATTTTGGTTGTAGCAACTTATATTCAGCGTCCTCTATACGACGGTGCAAGTTTCACCTGGAGGAAGTCATTTATTTCCTGAGAAAATAGCCTGAAACCCCTATCACACCTCTATTTGAACGCAAATAACTCTCGAACGGATCTGCCGATTCAGTCCAAAATTTGGCTTTCGTAATATTTTGTCCAAACATAGTTTACGTTCGAAAATAATCCAAATCGGTCCATTCCTTCAGGTACCTCCCCCATCTTAATACATCTACCAAATATAGATCAGGTTTAAATATGGACTATATTTGTCCACTCCCTCGGGTACCTCCCACACCAAATTTCCGATAGGTTCACTTTAAGACCAGCTCTCGAGACACTTTGATTTCTGTTGAAACAACTTGCTTTCGCTACCACAATTACGACGATAAATGTTTTTCAGGGGCAAGTCCGTACTTCTTGAGCAAACAGACCGAAAGGTGTAAAAACCCCTATATGTAGTCGCTGGATAACACGTGAACTTGTTCTTCCCCTTAGGGTACCTCCCCTGCAAAAGTTCAACATTCGTGTCGATATGCAGTTTAGGGTCTCTTCGAAGATGCTTTGGAAATGAATACAGTCATATTATGTTTTCCGTAGAAAGTCCATGCTTCCTGTCATATTGGTCCAAAAGTTATAAGATGACCCACTAAAAACACTAGTGTGCCCAATATATATCAAAAAGATATGACTCTCAAAATCAGATCCACTTTCTATGCCGTCTATTCCTTTAAGTAGCCCATCCGTAAAACTTTAATCCTAATCCACATTATCGTCCTAATCCACATTCGATCCGTCAGTAGATTAATATTTCAATTCACATAGGCTGAGGGTATATTTCTCCCGGCAAAGCCTACTGATACTTTTTTACTTGTTTGTTTTTCTTTCTAAAAGTGTGACACTATTTCTTTTATTTGGATTTTTGTATGTATCTACGCCTCTGTTGTTGCTTTTGTGTTTCGTAATTCTATACATTTCAATAAAAGAAAAACAAGTAAAAAGCATTAAGTTCGGCCGGGCCGAACTTTTCATACCCTCCACCATAAAATATTCTGAACTAAAATGGAATAATTACTTTTCATTCCTGTCCCCAACTTTAAGTGGGTACGTTAAAATGTCAGATAATGTTTATGTACATTTATGCTTCATTCGGGAGGCCCTTTGTTATGGTGCCTATATCTAACTATGTATGTTGACAATTTTTGGTGGGCTAGAAATTGGGAGGTACTGTTATTTAGGGGTAATAATAAAACATGGGCCTATGTTGACAGTTTTTGATGGGAGCCTTTAATGTCAAATAACTCCTAATTCGGTTAAAAAATTTAGCTAGAATCTTCAAAATAGCGAAAATCGGTACATAACGTGGGAACTTCAAATGTCATTAACAGCTAGTTCGGAGGTATCTGGGCTATACGAAAATATGAACTTAAATTAACCGTTATATGGGGGCTATACCAAAACGTGGACCTATGTCCACAACTTTTGTTATATAAGTTTATTGACATTTAAGAACCCTAAATATCAAATTATAGCTACATCGGTCTGAAAATGTAGCTAAAAACGTCAAAATACCGCAAATCGGAGGGTACCGTTATATGGGGGCTATACCAAAACGTGGACCTATGTCCACAACTTTTGTTATATAAGTTTATTGACACTTAAGAACCTTAAATGTCAAATTATAGCTATATCGGTCTGAAAATGTAGCTAAAAACATCAAAACACAGTAAATCGGGGGTACCGTTATATGGGGGCTATACCAAAACGGGGACCTATGTCCACAACTTTTGTGATATAAGTTTATTGACACTTAAGAATCCTAAATGTTAAATTATAGCTACATCGGTCTGAAAATGTAGCTAAAAACGTCAAAATACCGCAAATCGGAGGGTACCGTTATATGGGGGCTATACCAAAACGTGGACCTATGTCCACAACTTTTGTTATATAAGTTTATTGACACTTACGAACCCTAAATGTCAAATTATAGCTATATCGGTCTGAAAATGTAGCTAAAAACATCAAAACACCGTAAATCGGTGGGCACCGTTATATGGGGGCTATACCAAAACGGGGACCTATGTCCACAAGTTTTGTTATATATGTTAATTGACACTTAAGAACACTAGATGTGAAATTATAGCCAAATCGGTCTGAAAATGTAGCTGAAAACGTCAAAATACCGTAAATCGGGGGGTACCGTTATATGGGGGCTATACCAAAACGTGGACCGATATATCCCATCTTCGAACTTGATCTTCCGACGGCTAAAAAAATGGTATTCCCCAATTTTCAGCGAAATCGGTCAACAAATGCGACCTGTATGTTGCGAACGGACGGACGGACGGACATGCATAAATCGACTCAGAAAGTGATTCTATGTATAACCCTAGAAGGAACTATGGGTCTATCTCGCTTCATTTTGTATGTTACATACAATGCACTAACACAATTCACTTACCACATAGTGGTGTAGGGTATAAAAACCACCAGTTATAAATGTGTGTATGTCGCAGTATGGCAATGGATCCCTCGTGAGCGTAAATTTACTCTCGCTCACCAACAGTTAGGGTCTACATAGGTTGTGAGCGAGAGTACATTTACGCTCACGAGAGACACATTGCATTATTCTGGTGTATATGTACAGTCGAAATCGCTTATAACGTCGTCGTTTATAACGTCGTATCGCTTATAACGACGAAATTCAAAAGTCCCGAATTTCTCTCCTTTATATTCCACACAAATAAATACCGCTTATAACGTCATCGCTTATAGCGTCACATCGGTTGTAATTTTTGTCGATATTTGTATGTATATTTTTTCGCACAACATGTTCGAAGATGGGTTAGTCAATTACCGCCAGAGTTAAAGGCATGCCTAGCAGTATAAACTCTTTAAAAATGTATTTACTCAGAAGATGTTACAACAAAGAATGTGTTTTGGAAACCCTTTCAAAACTAAGATCTGAGTTAAATTTAAACTTTAAAATTCCAAAAAAGCCAAAACTAAAATAACAGGATATTATAAATAAAACCAAATCCCTTATTAACGTAATATGTCTGCTGAAGAATGAATAATGTCCTTATTTTGTATTATTTTGTTTATGTATATAGAATGAAAAACTACAAAAAATAAATTGAATTTAAGTATATATTTACTAAATAAAACAACGTATTTATGCCCAAATGTCACTATACATAATATAATTTGACTTTTTTAATATCGTTTATAACGACTATCGCTTATAGCGTCCGAATTTGGTCGGTCCCTTGTCCGACGTTATAAGCGATTTCGACTGTATGTGTTTTTGTGGATTTTGCGTATTTACCTATACTAAACATGTTAAATAACTAAGCTAGAGAACATTTAATTTAATTTTATCTACATGCCAGCAGCAAAAGTAAAAGTTACAGAAGAAACTTTTAGTGTTACACAAGAAATATAATCAATCCAAAGATTTTATTGTCAAACTTGAAGAAAGTAATGAAATAAAACTATTATTCTGGGACTTAGGACTTTAAGGGAACAAAACTATGTATGTTGAAGAATTTAACTCGTATGGTTTTAGATACAAAACACATAGAAACAAAACATTTTGGTCTTGTTGTTGTTGTGTGCATATTCTTTCCTTTCCAACAGAAGCATATTGTCCTGCAATTTATGAAATCTAATACTTTCAAACGAATGATATGCAATTTAAAATGTTGTGTGTATATTCTAACCCATATTCCCCACAATATGCTTCCATTTTTGTCCACAAGCAAGTATGTGAACTTATGATGAAAAGTAATATTTTGTAGTCTTTTAGAAAATGATATTTACACATTCAGAAAATGTTGGAAAATTTAATTTTAACCAAGAAGAAGTTGCAACAACAGGTATGTGTGAATACAATATCTGCATGAGTTGCTTTCCATATGAATTTTGTTTCTTAATTTCGGAAAGGCAAGTCATGCTGATATGAGTATATAGTGTTTGGAAATTGTTTATCCATCAAAGTAATGGAATAAAACAAATTTGATTGCTAGAACTAAGTTGATTTCACGAGAATATGTCATTGCCGTTTTGGTGCTAGAGACGATGAATGGAAAGATTATCTTTTATGTTACGGAAAGAAAGTAAGTTATATGATGTTTCAATTTATATTGTGGGAATGTCAAATTAAATGTCAATAAAGTATATAATATTGATCAGTATTAAATCGAAGTCGATATAACGATCTTCGCCAGTCTGTCGCTCTGCTTTCATACGTTTCTACTACTCCAACAATGTTTGGTATTTAAAATGAGCTCTATCGATATAGCAGGAAAACTATCCATATCCGTAACATTTGATAGTTTCGATATATATGCATTTAAACTATCTTCTTATATGTATAACGGTTTTAATTAATATACACATATTGATTGCATCTCCTGTACGCTGAAAGCTGCGAAAAATTACTTGATAATGGTTCTATTTTGACAGATTTTTTTCATAAATTGTACGTCAAAGCAAATCAAAATAGTGTAAGTAAATGCCTGTACAAATGTACAATAAGTTTAATTTTATGGTCTTGTTGCGGTTTATGTTAGCAGTGGTCTTGGTGTCCCGACTACAGCGGAATATCGGTCTTCGAGAATTATCTTTTGTAGTATTGTCTTTAAAAATTTGCGAAATCAATTCAAAGCTTCTGAAACCTACAAAATTTTAACTATTTAAAAGACAACTCTATTTCCATTTCTTATCAGATATCAAGAGGGTGCCACCGTGGTGCAATGGTATGCACACCCGCCTTGCACGTAAAGGTCGTGGGTTCCATTCCCAGGCCAGTCAACATCAAATTTTCAACAAACAAGTTAATACTATCATTTTGGCTTTAATTTTTTCAAGGAATACTGTCGCTGCTCTCAAAAATTCGAAACAACATTTAACAAATGGGAAATTTACACACCACAGTCTTTGATAAAGTCCCCATTGAAGGTAACCTCTTCATTTTGTATTTTGAAATTTTTAGCCAAATTTCTGACTTACTTAAAAAACTTGCTTTTTTAACATTTGTAATGTTGAAAGGAAAACTCAGAGGATTTTTCTCTAACTTTGCTAATAGAGCAAAGTGCAAGTTCAGAATAGGTCTGCCTTCTTTATTTTTTTTTTCGCTATTTATATACAATTCTTAAATCTAACATTTGAGTTCTTATTTTCTAATATTCACAAAAATACTCGATATTGAACAACTCCCAACCAATAGGAAAAGAGTTCAATACCGTTACAATTACATATGTATGTGTATATGTAATATCCCACATATGTTGTCATACATTTGAGTCTTTCACTCATATTCATATTTTAGAAATTTACTCAATGAATCTACTATTGGGATATTCTTCAATCCCATTGGCCAACTGACTCATTACAATAGTCTTGAATTCCAATTGGAACTCTAAACCATTGCCCTACATATGAGTGAGTAATGAACTCGCTGTGGCGCTGTGAAACAAAAAGAAAAACAAAGCAATGAACTCGTAGTGGCGCTCGATCAGCATAACAAAACAAAATATCGAACATCTAAATGTATGGCAACATAATGTGTTGGTGACATACTACACCCTCACCCTTAAAAGAAATGTATACAATTTTTTTTGTGTGCATAAACAAATTGTATGCATTTTATGACAATTCTTTTCGGTGGTGTCAAGTTGTTTCTTTGTGAATAACTTAAAATTAAAAAATTGTTCTTTTGACATATGATCTTAAGTGGGCTAAGTATATTTTTTTTTGTATTCGGAAATAAAATGATTTTTTGTTTACATACATACTTAAAGTAAGAGTCTTAAAATAAAAATATTTTGGTTTACATTACTTGTTATATTTTTTTAACAAATTCTTATGAAATACTTTTTCTTTGTTATTAATTCTTATTGTAACATTTAAATTATCAATATTTATTACTTCATATGGACCATGATAAGGTGATTCATTCTTTCTTCTATTCTCCTTTTTAACTAAAACTAAATCTCCTATTTTAATGTCTATTCTATTCGTATTATCTAATGAATTTAAACTTCTCTTGATTTTAGTCTGTTCAATTATATTTCTAGCGTTTTCTAATGAAAGTTTTAATCTAAGCTTCAATTCTTTAGCATAATTCTCTGTATCATACACTTTTTCACTATTCATTACTTTCTCGCCTGGCATTGTCGGTAATTTTCCAAAAATTAACTCGAATGGTGAATACCCTGTGTCAACATGTGGTGTTATGTTGTATGCAAAAGCATAATATGGTATCCATTCATTCCAATTATCATTATTCACAAAAGAAAGAAAATATTCGTTTAGAACTCTATGATTTCTTTCAACTGAACCTACTGTCTCATGATGGTAAGGTGTAGAGAACTTTTGTTCTATATCTAAGAGTTTACACATTTCATCCATTAGTTCATTTACAAATTCAGTACCTCTGTCGGATTTTAGAGTCTTGAATATTCCATACTTCAATATTAAATGTTCATTCAAATTTCTAGCTATTGATTTGGCTTCCTTTGTCTCCATTGGTACAGCTATTATGTATTTAGTTAATTCACATTGCATAGTTAGTATATATCTATAATTATCTGAGGGTCTTAAGGGTCCTACCGTGTCAATTACTACTGTATCAAAGCTACTTAATGGTGTATCTGTCTTCATTAACGGTTCTTTGGTATGTCTAATCTGTTTATTTCTTTGGCACAAATCACATGTAGATACGTATTTCTTTACCATCTTGCACATGTTCTTCCATATATATTTCTGTTTTAGTTTTAATAATGTTTTTCTTACTCCAAAATGACCTCCGCATGGTGTATCATGATATAATTTTATCAATTCATATTTTTCTTTTTCATTAAATATTTTTCGAGGATTTTCGTATAAAAGAATTCTGACGTCACAATTTTTTAAGTATTTATTTACTTTTTCTTTAAATTTCCCATGGGTTATTATTTCAAATATATCGTCACTTTTATTAAGTGCGATATTCTTAATACTCAATCTGCTTAACTCAGATGATAGCTTCTCCAAAATATTATCTAGATAATAAGGATTATCACTACATCTTATGGCCAATTCGTTCACAGAATGATTATCAAGAAAAGTGAATTCTTTTGTCGACACATCAATTATAAATTTTAATTTTTTAGCTAGCTTTATATCTTTAATGGATGTACATTCCACTACTTTGAGTTGATCAGGCTCATCGGGATATGTCATCTCATTATCTTTATCCATATTGCGCAATTTATTTTTCATTCCTCGTGTTATCACCAGCGATTTCTTAACTTTTTCGTCAATATTCTGAGGTATCATTGTTTTTAATATATTGGAGTCTATTTTAATACGTGAAAGTGCATCAGCATTAGTATTATTAATTCCTTTCTTATACACAATTTCAAAATCATAGTCTGATAGTTCTAATCTAATTCTTGTCAACTTGGAACTTGGATTCTTATGAGAAAACAATGAGACTAGTGGACGATGATCCGTAACCACTATAAATTTCCTACCATAAAGATAAGGATGGAAAAACTGAATTCCCCAATGTATACCTAATAATTCCTTTTCAATGACTGGCTTATTTTTCTCATGTTTATTCAAAGAGCGGCTTGCATAAGATATTGGTCTATCATTTCCTATTTCTCCATGCGATAGTATTGCACCTAGAGCAAAATCAGAAGCATCTGTAGTTAGTATAAAAGGTTTATCAAAATCTGGATACTGTAAAATTGGTGGTGTTATTAACTTATTTTTAAGTGTCTCAAATGACTTTTGGCATTGTTCCGTCCATTCAAATTTAGTGTTCTTCTTAGATAATGAGTTCAAACATGTAGTTATTTCGGCAAAATTTTTAATGAATCGTCTATAGTAATTACAAAATGCTACGAATCTTCTAACGTCATCTGCGTTTTTTGGAACTGGATACTTGGTTATTGCATCGTATTTTGAAGGATCTGGCTTAATTCCATTAGGAGTTATTAAATGACCTAAATAAACTACCTCTGGTTTCAAGAAACAACATTTATTAGGGTTGAGTTTCAAATTGTACCTATTCAGTCTATCTAGTACCTTAATGAGATTCTCATTGTGGTGTTTGAAACTACATCCAAAAACTATTATGTCATCCACATAAAGAAATGCTTCAGACTCCAAACCAGATAAGGCTATTGTCAACATACGTTGAAAACTATTAGATGATATTTTAAGACCAAAAGGTAACCTTGTATACTGATAATGCCCATTAGATGTCGAAAATGCTGTCAGTGGTCTTGACTTAGGATCAAGTTCAATCTGATGAAAAGAACTAGTCATGTCTAACGTCGAAAAATATTTCGCTCTACCCAATCTATCCAAAATATCGTCCAAACGAGTTAATGGAAACTTGTCATTAACAATCTTATCATTAAGTTTCCTAAAATCTACAACTAATCTCCATTTCTTCAAATCCGTCTGCCCTTTCTTTGGAACTAAAAGCAATGGTGCATTATAAGGACTAACTGATGGCTCAATCACTTTACTCTTTAAAAGGTCTTGTACTTGAGCATTTATTTCCTCCTTATGTGCTTGTGGTAATCTATAATTTTTTATATAAACAGGATTTCTGTCTTCAAGGTTAATTTTCTGCTTATAAAAATTGTTTGTCGTTAAATCCTCATCTTCAAGATGGAATGTCGACTGATATTTCCTTAATATAGCTACAATTTCTTTCCTATGACCTTCACTTAAGTCATCTAAATTAATTTTGCTTATTAACCTCTCAAAACGTTCATCCGTATAACTACTGTGTGAGTAAGAATGGTTAACTGTAAGTATATCATAATTGATTAAAGGAACTGTTTCTAATTTCATATGATCTATCGTCATGTCTTGGTCAGTAACGTTCAGTAATTTGATATGCTTATTTCCATTTTTCGGAATTATAGAATTAGCCAAAAACACACCTTTCGTAATTTCCCGATTTAATACTACTGCATCTTCTACCAAATTGATGGTAAAAGGTAGAATGATTTCACTCCTTTTTGGTACAACTACCTGATTGATCTTGAAGGAACTATCGTGTATAGGAATTGTGACGCTTTCATCGTTCAAATTAAATGTTAGGATATACCTATCATAATCAACGTTACACTTATATTTCGATAAAAAATCTCTGCCTAAAATTCCATCTGTACTAAGCGGAATATCATTTGATACTAGCTGAACACTATGTTCAATAACCATACCATTTATATCTATTTTAATATTAGTTGACCCAAAAGATTTAATTATTTCCCTCGAAATGCCTGTTAAATTGCAATAATCATCTGGATTTTCCTCATAACGGTACAAAAATTTCTCCTTACACAAAGAAATATCTGCACCCGTATCAATTAAAAATGTAAGTGGATAGTCTACATCTACTATGTTTAATCTTACATAATTCTTGAGGTTAGATGATATACTGAAAATGTTTCTGTTTTTTTACTGTGTGCTCTCCGAAGACGAAGGTCTTGGGGTCTCCGGAACCTGAAAGTTTCCCTGATCTTGTACCTGGTTAACATTATAATCCCTACTATTGTAGTTATTGTTGTTTCTGTTATTGTTACCATTATGGTTATTATTGTTCCAGTTGTTATTGCTTTTCCTGTTTCCATTATTATTCCTATTATTGTTGTTATTATTGCTGTTATTACGTCCATTCCTGTTATTATTTTTGTTGTTTTTATTACCATTATTTCGGTTGTAGCCATTATTATTATTATTACTGTCATTGTTACCGTTATTGTTGTTATATCGTTTGTTATTATTACCGTTATTGTAATATTTCTTTTTACCATGTTTATTATCCCTATAAGATTGTGCATTATGGTACATTACGTCTTTCTGTTTCGTACGAGATACATATCTTTCTGCAATTCGCAAAGCATCGGCAAATGTCGATACACGGCTAGCCTCAATAGTTGAAACAATTTGTTGATCCTGAAGCCCATTCAAGAATGTATTGAATGCTGTCAGGTTGTTAGTAGCTATTATTGCATCCCTACATTGCTCACCCAAATCAGAAATCTGAATCTCGTTGAGCTCAGAAACAAGACTTTCTATTTTATTAGCGAAACCTTGCAGGTTATTATTTCTTTGAGTTAAACCAGTCAACTCGTTCAAAATAGCATTGGATGACTTTACGGGCTTATAGGCCGTCTTCAAAGCAGATAATAACTCATTGATATTCTTTGGTACTCCTTTCTGTTTAATCCTATTTTGGACCCGACTATCTAATCTTGAGCAAAAAACATACTTAAAGAAGAATTCCTTCTTTTCATTAGGAATTGTTTCGTATACTAACTCTAGGTTAGCAGTGAAACTTTCCAAATCTTCTTTTTTTCCCATAAAAACCGGTACTAAAGCAACGATAGTTTTCAGATCACTAGTCTCCATCTTGTTTTCTTGCTTTACTGTATCCTTTTCTTTAACCTGATGTGCTAACTCTGAGTGCTCTAACAACAAACTTAAAACTTCCGCTTTTAACTCACTAAATCTTGTCTTATATTTAGCTGAATCTTCTAATTTTTCCCTTTCAATTAATTCGTCGAAATCGGTCTGCAGATTTGCAATTTCTAATTTCTTTTTCTCTATTGTTTCCCTCGTATAAGGCTTGCCTAATGATTTCTTAGCATTCGACAACAAAATCCCTATCGACTGTAAAACCTTATCCATGGTACCAAATCAGTGATGTGTGAGCGGACTTATTGCTATTACAATTTTATTACAATTTTACAGTATTAGTTATTCTTATTAACTAGCGTTAATAACAATCTTTGAAATTATTGCAACGCGCTTAATCGGGCTTGTTGCTTGCGTGTCTGCTTTTTTACATATTTTTTTAAGTATTTAATGATAACCACTAAAGTTATTATTATGCAAACTAATATTAGTACTTCAACGCTAACACTAATGGCTGTTGGTGCATTGGCCGTAGCCTGTATCACCTCGCTAATTTTTGTTTGGGTACTTCCCATTATTCATAAAATATTGTCCTATTTTCCTTTTATTTATTTATTTATTTATTTTATACATATTCATAGCTTTTCGTTCATAAAATAAAAACTGTTGACCACGAGCGCAACGCGCTTACTGGTCCTAACGTCTGCAGATTGATGCAGCGTTTTATTCTTTCTAATTCCTGGTACTGAGATAATTCCTTAAGAGGAATTCAATCTCATCTATACGAACCCAAAGCTTGGAAGCACGTTCCCAGGGAGGTGGTGGATCAGCATTCACTTCTCTTATTAGGAGAGCTCTCTCCTTTTTCAGTCGCCAGGTGTATCCTCCTCTTGTTCTTGGTTTTTTTACCTTCGGGATCTTTACCTCAGCCTCCTTGGCACTACTCGGCCGGTTTCTCCTTCTGTATTCCTCAATTGTAATCGGCTGTGGTCCCGACATCTGTTCCTCCACGATCCTCGGCTCGGATCGGACTGCCCGGACAGTATCGGCAGTGTCTTCAAAAAAAAAAAAAAAAAACAATGAACTCGTAGTGGCGCTCGATCAGCATAACAAAACAAAATATCGAACATCTAAATGTATGGCAACATAATGTGTTGGTGACATACTACACATTTCAAACAACTAAACTCATATTAAACTAAATATACATTTTCCAATATTATTTCAAAATCTCAAGGCAACTGCATAAAGCGGAACCAACATAATCAGAAAGAGTCCGGTCAAAATAGACATTGAAATAGCAAAAATTCCCACAAAGCTGAATTTTGGTGGAGAGCTAGGGTTTGCCATTAGAAGCAACGTCCTAAAAGTCCCCATCGATCCCATATGTGCAAAACAAAATATTCGGGGTCGAAGATCAAATTTTAAGGGATTTTATGTTTTCGGATTTATTTTTTGAAAACGGTTGTTCTAATCAAAAAGTGACTAAAGTAAATATTGTAGACAGAAAAATTATCTATAAGCTTAACCTATATAATTTTTTCCTAGAAGGAACCATTCTTGAGATATAGCTGTTCTAAAAATCACATGATTTTTATGCACTTATAAGGGAAATATGCAATTATTTAGACGAACCGGCAAATATAAGCGAAGTAATCGGGTCTGTTCCCCCAAAAAATATATATTTTCTTGAAGAGCGAAATTATAGCTATCTTCTAAAAAAAATTCCAACAAAATCGGAGCGTGTTTAGTAGAGTTATTCATTGTTAGAGTCATTTTATGCAAAAATAGCCCATTTAACCCACATTTATATTCGAAAGCCCAACGGGAACGACCCCAACGAAAACTCTCCGATTTTTTTCAAGTTTTGTCCGAAGGTAGGGTCTGTTGCGCTGATTACGGAAATGTATAATTTTCAACGGTTGCAGATCCGGTTCACCGGTTATTCGACCCGAAAGGCCAAATTTAAAAACCGGGTTAGACCCGGTTCTACTGAACCGATTACGGCAAAGTGGATATCGTTTGAAAGCTTACGGAAGTGTGTAACACATAGCGTCGTTACTTTAACCGGTTCGCCTCAGAATGTACTTACGCGACTAATTTTTTATTTGACCTTTAGATCGCGATATCTCGAAAATGGTAAGTCTTTTTTAAGAATCATAAAGACCACTCTTGTAGACAATTATGGAATCTACAACTTTTACTTTAGCCGGCTTTTGCTAAGTCTTACCGTTTTTGAAAAAAATTAAAAAAACTGAATAATGCCTCCAAAAATGACCTTTGACCCCCAATAACTTGTTTTGCACACATGGGATCGATGGGGACTTTTAGGACGTTGCTTCTAATGGCCAACCCCAGCTCTCCACCAAAATTCAGCTTTGTGGGAATTTTTGCTATTTCCCCCTTATACGCATGTCTACTTTGACCGGACTAAAACAACACATTTTGTTCAAAGCTGTTTGTGGTGATAAAGGCTAAATGGCAGCATAAAAATAACAAATAGCCAAACATAGAAGCGGAGGACCACTTGTGATAATAGCTTTGTTCGTTTACGTTAAAGGGTTTTAAAGTTTTAAAATTTTAACATTTTTAACTCGGAAAGCGTTCCTTGACCCCAAAGTAGTAAAACTTGAAGCAAAATTTAATAGAGAGCATGCCAAAATGGCTTTCTCTTTTGCTACTTTCTGCTCGACAAATTTCGTGGTGTGGAAAGTGGAAAATCTATCAAACTCTTGATTTGACATTTATTTGACAATTAAGGCAAAAGAAAAAAGAAAACAACGCGCACGGTCAATTCAAAATAAAAAGAAATAAATATAAATAATAAAATAAAAAATAACAAACAGAGAAATTTATTTTGTTTGTTGTTATTGTTTTAGGCAGCCATGTTTGTTTTTACATTGTTGCCAGATCTACTATTTTTCCGTTCCTTTACTTTTGTGCAAAACTTGTTACAACCTAATTTTACTATTAAAAAAGTAAAGGAACAAAGCTATTGTTTCTGCTGGTGCTAATGTGTGGAAATGCACAATTTTGTTTGTCAAAACACTCAACCAACTAAAATAATTTTTAACAAGTTTATGTTGGTGGATGATCGACTCTGCATGCAAATATTCATAGTTTGGCATATTTGAGGGTTTGCGGAGAAGAAGTATAGCCAAAAAAATATTTTAATATTTAAGAAGATTCTTTCAATGAAATTTTATCACGATTTTAGCTTTTAGGATAATTTGGAAAGTAGCTAATAAAAACAATAACAAGAGATATTTGTCAAACATGTTCTAAAGAGTCTCGCAAATTCCCTTAGCACAGATTTAAGTGATAACTCCTTATATACCCAATTGACCTCATTTTCTTCTGACCTTTGTACATATATATACAAATATGTGTCAGTATTCACTGGAAATCCCATAAGCCACATAGTTTCTTCTCTAAACAGAAAATGTTTGTATGTTAGAGTGTTGTTGTATTGCCGTAGAATGCTACTGAACACAAGAGTATAATTTGACCACAGAGCATACCGAAAATATTAAAACTTAATATTTCAAAAAGTTTATGTAGTAAAATGCCACACGTGCTTATAAATATTGAGCAATTTATATAACCAAATCACATAGAAGATTTTTTCATTGAAATTAATTCAAACAAAGTAGAGCTGCAGATATATTTTTAACATATTTTTCATTATTTGAAAAAAATAAGAATGAAGCGTGGATAAAAAATTTTTACCCAATTGAAATTTTATAGTGTTTTTATATAATAATATGATTGATGCAGGTTATAAAAACCACGAAACTTTTATTGAACAAATGCTAGATTAAGATATTGATTATCATAAAGCAGTCAAGGCTAAGTTGTGAAAATAGAGAAAGATACAAATTTAACCTCTCATAATCTAAAAATGTATACTGCATCCCTTAATAGGAGCAGAAATTGAGAAAGCATTTTGGTAAGAAAAAATATACTCTTCCCAGCTAAATGTCTTCTTCTTTATTTTCCTATTCGTTTTACGAATTTATGGTGATCAATACAGTTGCATAAAATGTATTACGTTATATTAGGTACATATGCATATATATTTATAAATTGTTAATTATTTCAGCAAACGAATATCGATTTCTGCACTCCCTGAGTAAAGGTGCAACATCATTTATACCGATCCATTCCTGAATATTGTTTATCCAAGACTTCTCTTTCTTTCCCTGTACTGTCTTTCCTCTATTTTGCATCGGATAATCTTTTGAAGTAGTTTATATTTGTTGTTTCGCATAATGTGTCCAAGATATGCTGTTTTTCGTTTCTTTATTGTACGTATAAGCTCTTTCTTATGTATTCTTTGCAGCATTTCATTTTTCGTTACAAACTTGGTCCACATAGTAGGTCCACATCTCGAAAACATCAAGCTTTTTCATGCCAGCTGCCTTCAGGGTCCACATTGTTTTCAGATATCTTAATTTTTGTTTATGTGATATCATGGCTGACAAAAATTTTCTTGTATTTTATGAAAACTTCTCTCGCCATTTCGTTTCGGATTCTTATTTCGTTTGAAATGCTGCAATTGTCATTTATTGTGGCACCGAGGTATTTGAAACTATGTACTTTTTGCCACGTCGATATTTTTTATTTTTATCTATGGAAATAACCATGCACTTAGTCTTTTTAATGTTTATCTTTAAACCGTACCTTTCACTGTGTGCTGCCAGTCTATTTAGTAGGTAGTGGAGTCCTGCAAATTTATCAGCTAGTATGGTTGTGTCGTCTGCATATCTAATATTGTTGAGAAAATTACCGTTTACAAGAATTCCTTTTTTAATTTCGTTGATTGAATATTCTTTCGGAGTAACCATTGAACAGTAGGGTGGATCTCTTTAAGTTGTTCTTAAACCAAATGCGGTTACTTTCCTTGTTTACAAATCCACTAAGCCAGAAGTGACCCTCATAGCTGAACAAAATTTGGCTTAAAACACATTCCTCGAAGAACGTGAGTTTTCGTAATAAAATTGAACGAGTTGCAAACATTGTTTAGACGTTAGTCTTTCTCCTCATGTTTATCATGGTAAGAAATTGAAAAGGTTATGTTTGAAAAAATATTCAAAGGATACCTAGGTTTACAATGATATATTTAACGAATTCCAAGACAGAGCATATGACCGATGTCCTGATAGATCAATGTTATGTTATATTGAAGGCACTCATAGAGTTTAGGTCTCATATCATTGAGCTAATATGAATCGATGTGCACTCATTGACATGAGAGAAGTTTCCGTTGTCCCTTATGGAATGTTTGTGGAACAATTTCTCATAGAGTGTGTTGGCCGTGTGGTATACATTCAATACCATCTTCTGGGATTCGATCTGTGGTATCTTCGTCGACTTCGCTACTATTAGATACCAACAGTTTGAAAAGGTGCTCTTTCCATATCCTTAGCACACTATCTGTATCAGTTACCAGATTACCTTGCTGGTTTCACTCTTTTGTAGAATTTTCGAACATCATTCTGTCTCCTGTACATCTCGATTTGTTTACATTACCGCTTTTCCATCTTTTTCCTGTGGAAAAGACGTCCTTGTCATCAGTAGGAGCATGAGCGCAAATAAAACTGATGTTGAAGAATTTTGCTTTTAATCGAATTGCAGCGAGTCTTTCATTCACTGGGGTGAAGCCAGTGACCAGATATTTTAACCTCCGACCAACTACAAATCCGTAACCAAACTCATGCTTTGTGTCATGACAGCTATAATACAGTGCGTCACCTTTAGGTGTTGTTGTGACGCCTTTCCCGTTCCATCGTATTTCCTGTATGGCAGTAATGTCGGCCTTGTACTTTTCAAGTACATCTGCCAATGCGTAAACTGCACCTTCTCTATAAAGAGTGCGAACATTCCAGGTGCAGATTCGCAGATCATGGTCCTTAAAACGTTTGCAGGGTTCGTCAACTTTAGAGGGGTTTGTTATACCCTCAGCATTTATGCTAACGAGGGTATATACACTTTCATACGGGCAAAATGTGCTTCATCGAAATAATGGTTTCAGACCCCAAGAATGTTTGGACGAAATGTGTTTCAGACAATTGGAGTCGATCTAGTAATGTCCGTCCGTCCGTCTGTCATCATTACATAGTCTGGCTGGCTGGTGCGCACGATAACTTTCGAACGGATGAACCGATTTGGTCCAAAATTTGGCTTTCGCAATATTTTGTCCAAACTTAGTTTAAGTTCGAAGATGGATTGTATCGGTCCACTCCTTCCGGTACCTCGCCCACAAAAGTTCGAAAATGTTCGGAAAATTTGTGCGCACGATAACTTTTGAAGGGAGTAACCGATTTGGTCCATACTTTGCACATCGTAAAATTTCTACCAGACTTAAGTATAGTTCCAATAAGGGTCCATTCCTACGGGTACCTCCCACACAATATTTCGGAAAAGTTCTGTTTAGGAGCTGCTCTCGAATCGCTTTGGTTTTTGCTGTTACAACTTGAATTCAATACCCCCTTTACGATGGTACACGTTTGATCCTTGGCAAGTCCATACTTTCTGAGAAAATTGCCAGAAAGATGCATAAAGCCCCTGTGACACTGTTTGTAGGGGTTGGAGCGCAAGATAACTCTTGAACGGATTTGCCGATTCGGTCCAAAATATAGCATTCGTAATATTTTGTTCAAACTTAGTTTAAGTTCGAAGATTAGCCATGTCGGTCCACTCCTTTAGGTACCTCCCCCACAAAAATTCTAAAATGTTCAGAAATGTTCGAAAAAATGTGGCCACCATAACTCTTGAAGGGAGTGACCGATTTGGTTCATACTTTATACATCTTAATATATTTGCCAGATATAGATCAGATTTGAATATGGACTATATTTGTCCACTCCTTCGGGTACCTCCCACACAAAATTTCGGATAAGTTCACTTTAAGACCTTCTCTCGAATCACTTTGATTTTTGATGAAGTTATTTGAATTTCCTACCTCAATTATGACGGTAAAAGATTTTTTCAAAGGGCAAGTCCATACTTCTTTAGAAAACAGTCCGAAAGGTGTAAAAAACCCCTATGGCATCATATGCGGTGGCTCCCGAACCGATCAACCAATTTGGTCCAAACTTTGAATCTCCTAATATTTTGTCCAAATTTATTTTAACATCTAAAATGGCTCATATAGGTCCTCTTCTCAGGGTACCTCTCCCATAAAAGTTCGAAGATCGTTTGTAAATGTATACCGATGGTGTTCATTGTGGCCATGTCTAGAACGATATTATGTTTTCCGTGGACAATTCCATGCCTGTCCAAAATTTATACGATGTCCCACTGAAATAACTATTTGGCGCCATATCTATCGAAAAGATACGACTCCCTAAATAAGATCTACTTCCATAATGGCCCATTCTTTCAAGTACCTCCTCCGCAACACTTTTTAACTTTAATCCTAATCACAATTTTTGTCGGCAAGTTTAAATGACCAAAAATGGCCACAAAATTCTGAAAAGACCCCTGACATAGGCTGAGGGTATATCTCTGTCTGCAAAGCCGACGGATACTTTTTTAATTGTTTTTCTTTTCTTTCGTTTTTTCATAGTAGGCTATTTTTTTCTATGGGTGAACGATGAATATAAATATGTACTATTAATATTCTTACCGAAGTGTACAAAACATCTTCAGTTTTGTATGTATCAATAAGTTATATTCAAACAAGTGAGCAAAGGCTATAGTCGGGACGGGGCCGACCATGTGAAACTCTACACCACTACCCCTGTGCATAAGCTTTTCACTGGTAAACAGTTTTATTAGGGAATATAAACCGACTACCACCAAAGATAATATGCTTCTTTCTCTCTGGGACCCCTATAAGCAACCAAAATTTCGTGACCATCCGTCCAAATTACGACCTGTAGCTTGATTGCAAAAAATTTAAGAATTCGATGCATTATCGACTATTGTTGTATCTCCCTTGTTTGGCCACCTTCGGCAACCTACTTTACACCAATGTAAAGGTAATATTTTCTTCTTCCATTGACAGGCTTTGCCGTAGGAATACCCCTACTAGAAGCCAATATATTCACAAAGAATAAAACTTAGTTTTTTTTTCCCCATTCCGACCCCTAAATATTATCCGACTATCACCAAAATCAATAGGCTTCTTCCTATGTGCGACCTGCATCAACTCCCAAAAAATTCGATTCGACGATCCGATCAAAATTGCGACCTGTAGCGTGATTACAAACAAATCGAAAAATGGGATGCATTACCGACTATTGCGATATCTCTGTTGTTTGAGCAGCTACGACAACCTACTTTAGATAGTTGTAAAGGTGATATTTTCTACTTTCCTTGCCAGATTTTGCTTTTGATATGCCTCTTAAAGAAACAGAGATATTGGCTTTGAAATAAAACGTTGACCTTTCTCGAAATAAGTGTTTGCCCATTCCGACCCCTGAATATTATCCGAGCATCACCAAAACCAATATGTTTCTTCATCTGTGAGACCCCCATTAACCCTCAAATTTTCGTGACCATCCGTTCAAAATTGCGACCTGTAGCGTGATTACAAAAAAATCGGAAAATGGGATGTATTACCGACTATTGCGATATCTCCGTTATTTGGTTACCTACGACCTAGTTTGCATCATTGTAAAGACGGGATCTTCTACTTTCATAGTCAGGCTTTGCTTTTGGAAAATTTTCAACCAAAGCTGTGATATTTGTCAATATAATTGAAATCGCAAAAATGAAAATTGCGGTTTTATTTGCTACTATTGTGATATCTTCCTTGTTTGATCACCTGCGAGCACCTACTTTACACCATTAGAAAGGTGATATTTTCTGCTTTCATTATCAGGTTTTGCTTTTGGTATACCCCATATAGAAGCTGAGATATTGGCTTTGGAAAAAAACGTTGTCTTTTTACCAACCTAAGTTTTTTGCCCTTTCCGACCCCTAAATATTATCCGACCATCACCAAAATCAATAGGCTTCTTCCCCTCCGGGACCCCCATCAACATCCAAAATTTCGAGACGATCCGATCAAAATTGCGACATGTAGCGTGATTACAAGGTTTAGATGGACAGACGGACAGACGGACTGACGGACGGACACACATAGCCAAATCGACTCAGCTCGTCGAGACATTCATTTTGGTATATATAAGTATGGGTCTACGACGATTATTTCGATGCGTTACAAACTTTTTGGCCAAAACCAACTTATAATACCCTCCCCACATAGTGGTGTAGGGTATAAACATACCATACCAATAAAATAAAACAATAATGTATGTATGCATGTAACATACAATAAATTATGATTGACCAATATAGCATCCAACAAATGTAGAAATACCATACTTACATGTATTGGTAGGCCAACAAATGGCAAAGGCCAAAACAACAACAAAGATCATACGAATGACACCTCTTTTCTTCCTTTTCTGTATGAACGCACACGCATGGAAATGAGTGTCCATAACATAGTTGGATCAGGGTCAATGGTTACAAGTCTGTATATTTGCTGGAGATATTATCAATCAAAGTCCGAAAAAAGTACCAACAGCCGCAAAATTCATCCATCCAAGCACTTATCCAGATAACCAATCACCAGTGCTGTTGTGTATAACAGCGGAAGGGAAAGGGAATAGTCTATGTAAAACGGTAGCAGACATGCAACTGTAAAAACGGAAAAGAAACGAATTAGACGATATGGATGTGAATATGAATATGTATGTTTGTGAGTATTAAATCGTATCATTCGTTGATAGCCGTTTGTATTTGAAAAATGTACACAGACCGGCTCAATAAGGTATATTTTTTAAGAGTCCACCTTCACTGGGGGTTGAGTCCTCGGAAGTGTTTTTTCTTTTTAATTCCAACTTAATATTAATTATGTGAAGCCTCATCAAAAAATTTTTTTTTTAATAATCCAGTTTTATTGTTCCACCCAAAATATTCTAAATTTACCATCAGCTCAGATGATCCACAGACCATTCGAAGAATTTTACTCTCGCGTACGTGAATTACTGTCGTGCTGTTCTAAACTTCTTCTACCTTATTATTCTTCAGTCGACTGACATCGATATAACTTCAGTGCCTTTTTCTGCGATTGACTGATTGTATTATTGGAAGCCAACATCTCGTGAAAACGTTCTGTCCACAAAATTTTCCAAAGGTTGTAACCACTGTATAATCGAACATTTTTTGAAGCATTTATTCATTCGTGAAGAGGTAATTGAAGGCGATATTTTGGTATCTTAAATCTCAACTGAATATCAAATTGCAGACATGAGGACCAAACCGTTACCAAAACATCGATTTCTTCACTTCATAAATCTTTTAAATGTTAATCATTCAAACAAGGGAAAGTGTTCAAGTACTGTGTTTAATCAATTAATAGTTTTCATTGTATAAGTAACATTTGCTTTTTGTTTTTATTCTACATACAAACTTCATTGTACTTTGTATTTTAAGTTCAATAAAATTGTTCAACTAAATAGTTGTCAGTTGTGTTTAACAGTAGAGCAGTCTGATGGTCCCTCAAAAAATCCTATTGCTTTTGGTTGATGAATAATTGTTTTGAAACTTCCTCCATTCTTTAATAAGTTATCCACAGCCCTGTTAACAACAATATGTTCTTTGCATTGTCATTACTGTTCACAGCTTCATTGTAAACCTTCATTATTCTGCAAACCTGTTTCACTTGACTAACTTGTAGACAGCAATTCGGTTAGTTTAAGTCATGGTTGCAAATTGATATATTTAAATTGAACTAACTTCTGGTAGTTGGGGTCTGTAAGGGTCTGACAAGGCCATTTTTAATTTAAAAATGGTCATGCTTTTGCCATCAAGTGACTTGCTTACAGCCTTTTTGCTTATGGTGACATGTTGCTAACTTGTCATCTACCTTTCACGGTAATTGTTTGGTATTTAAACGTTGCTGCTATAATTTGACAGGATAACGGGAGGGACGTACTAACATTAGGGTATTGTTTAAAAATGTTTAATTTGAGCAATTACGTTTTGTTGATTACTTTTTTAAATTCATATTTTTGACAGATGTTATTCTGCGTGACTGTTTGGTTTTTTGAAATTTTTGAAAATACCCTAATTCCTTTCATATATCCTAAAAATGACCATCAGTTTCCGTAAACTACCCTTTAATACCAACCTAATTCTTCTTAAATTATCCCTCGTAATGGGTATACGAACTAGAAAAAGTTGTTCTACATATTATGTCAACTAATTAGGGTGTCCAAAAAACCGGTTTTTCCCAACAAAACGGTTTTCGGTTAACCGAAATTTTCAGTTTTTTCAAAAAACAGTTTTCGGTTTTCAAAAATTTTCAAAACCGGTTAACCGGTTTAAACCGGTTTTGTAAAATAGGTACAAAATTGTTCATAATTTATAAATATTTGATTAAAAATGTGCGGCAAGGGGTAAATTGGGTATAACTAATTCGTTATTATATAATTATCTGATAATATCCTTGTTATTTAACATTCAACCTTAAAGTGTGGAAAGCAAAGATAAGACAGAAATTGTGCTCTAAGAATAGTAAAAGCCCTTACAAATATAAGATTGTGTACCAAAGGAATTAAATTTACATTTTATTAAGTCAGGATTCTCCTTCTTGCGCTGAGAACCTCAAATTATAGTGCCAGAATCAAAATGCATTTTGTTATCGTTACCCTTTACAACCTTAAATTCGACAAGTTCTACGTTTACTGTACCAATTCAAAAACGTATGTATAACGCCATTCAAACAACCGTGATTTATTACGTATACGCGGTTTTTTCATAGATCGTTCAATTGAACTATATTGGAGTTGTGCCATTTTACACAAAATATTTTTGAAGTTTAAAGGTATCTGACATGTATAATTTTTCCGTACCTTTTGTCAGTTAAGTTTATTTTACTTTCAAGATTACAATTGTAATGAAATTTTAAAAATATTACTACTTCTTTAAAACCGGTTAACCGACACAAATAACCGGTTTTTTCGGTTAACCGAAAATGACGTTTTTGGCGAAAACCGGTTTCGGTTTTGTAACTCAAAACCGGTTAACCGGTTAACCGGTTTCGGTTTTGGACACAATGACGTTTTTCTAATCGTATTTTCAATGGTGCGCGCAACGACTCTTCAGGTTCACAGTTTACCTTTGGCGAGTGGGTGTGTATAATTCCTTGTTGACGTTTTTCATGTGGTCGTGGTTATTTATCTTTCTTGTCTAAGAAGACACAGGACAACTTTCCGTGACTCAGGCGAGGATTTACTGGAGTGCACTTTTCCACAAACGTAAATGGGGCCTCGAACGATGGCAGAAATAATGAATAATGAAAGAGAGAAGAACAAGATACAAAATAGACACAATATTATAGACAAAGTGCGGAGGGGGCAATGTGTGTTTTGTGTGTGTGTGTATGTGGCAGGCGTAAAATAAATGCCGCAACATGAAAATGAATTAATGAACGAAGAAGAAACACCAACAAAACACGATAAACAGGCACTTGTTGCACAATAAACAGAAGTGTTCACTCTTGCATGCAAACACACCGAATGTACATTGAAAAACGTTGGTTGTTTTTGGCCCATTTGGTTGGTAGGTCTTTGGGTCATCTGCCAATGGTATGAATATTTTTATGTAAATAAGTAAATATGTTTTCTTCTAGTATCACCACTGCCATTGTGTCTGTGTTTGTTTTGGCGCATGAGTGTGAACAGATGATACCTTGTTCTATATGCGTACTTATATATTCCTGTATGTGAGTAAAATATCTAAATTAATACAGTTACCAAAACGTGTATGCGATTGTGGCATCTAAATGGCATGACTTGAAACTAATTAAATGACTGACATACAATGACATATAGACCTCGTCCATAAGTAGGATATGAATGAATTCATGCTGTATGTTTTCGTGTTGATGATTGCTTTCGGAAGTGGCAATTTTGTAGAAACGTTTATCAATCAAAATACTACTCCTAATGTCTATCAGTAACAATAAGTTGCGAAAAATTGTTTGGATTATCATTTTAATAGTTAAATATAAAATTGTTGGAAGATACGCCTACTTAATACCATTAAATTTATTTCGATAATTAAATGAGGATAGGTTTCTGGTGATGTGATTTTGAAATGAGCAATGGTATGCACAGCCGCCTTGAACACATAAGGTCGTGAGTTCGATTCCCCGGCCCGGCAACATCAAAACACTTTTCAACGGTGGCAAAATACCTCTCAGTAATGTTGGCGACATTTCCTGAGTACTTCATTCATGTAAAACTTCTCTACTGTCTTAGACACGCCGCACAGTGTCACGACCGTGGCCAAAAATTTTCAAAATCAAGTACTTCGAAATTCAAATTTATTGATGAGAATTCATAGTAAACATTCCAATTAAAAGGATTTTTAATTATGGTATTGATTTGTCAAGTAGTTTTGTCCATGGGAAGTGTCAAATCCGATAATTGTTGGAAATATGTATTTTTGGTGGTACTTAGTACATCGATTTTGTGAACTAAATTTTAAAATTAATGAAGTGGGAAAAAATTGTATAAAAGTGTATATCAATATTATTTGTTGTTTGAGTTGTGAAAAGTGAGTACTTTAAACGTATAAAGGTTCCAGCTGCAGAGGTTTGCAGACGAACATGTTATTTCTCTTTTTCAGCGACCACCTCACTCAGGGGTTACCCCCTATTTTACCAAAGCGCTTTGCGGTGTGAATAGCGAAAATCAAAATTCGATTTTTTACAAAAAAAAAATGGACCCGTTTTGACCATTAATCGGTCAAAAAACGTTGCTAAACAAAAATTCTCATTTATAAAGACAAGAGTTTGATGTATTCAATATAACCACAAAAAATATGAGGACTGAACACCTCTAATGGTATCAATCGTGTCGCGTGTGGACGTGTTTTTACATAGCTCTCCTAAAATATTAAAATTCAACGGTATAAAACGCATTCATTGAAGTAACAAACCGTAAATCTTCAAAACAAAACACCCTGTGTCACATAAAACTAAAATTACTTTTGTGAAAAGCTTTGCTTTTGGATTTAATTGCGTTTTAAATTTCAAAAAAAAAAAAAAAAAAAAGAAATTGCTTTCATTAAACTGAGCATAATCATTGCAAAACAACAACAATAAAGTAAACAAACCGTATTGAAAGAGAAACAAAGTGAGAGTCAGTGTAATGACAAATGACGTAAAGTGCTAGTTGTCAAAACAAATTTTGTCCAACATACCGCAAAAGCTTTGATTTTAACAAACTGTTAAAGTACGAACTCAACACTCAACTGTTAAAGTACGAACCAACATACTGCAAAAGCTCTGTCTTTAAAAACTGTTAATTTAAATAGTTTATCAACGAGAGCCTAAAGGTGTGCTACAGATCTTTCTTTAAACATTACGTATTATACACACGTTTGTCTTGAATCACCCTGTTCACATAAAACCTAAATTCGTTATTTTTTTAAAATGTATGAGCAAACGGAAGCTGACAATACGCAAATGGAACATGTAATGGATGATGAGAGCGTTATAAGAAATTCTCGTGCTCCAAAAAGAGACAGAGAAAGTTTCATTCAACGATCGAATTTTGTCAAAACGCCACGTTTATCCGACTCACCCCTTCGTCTATTTCAAATGTTAGACGATCGGTTTACAAAACTCAGCGATCGTTTAAAGGAGGATATTACGTCGACGTTGAAGGATGAATTTAAGTCAATTCTGCGGGAAACAGAAAATCACATCTTGAATGAGATAGATCGGAGATTTTGTGAGTTAAAAACGGAATTAAATGATTTAAGCGAACGTGTCTCCCAGCTTGAAAAGGCTTCTACTGACTCCGAACTTTTAAAATCGGATTTAAAGGATCTTAGAATTGAACTCCTGAGGCAAGAAAACGCAAATGTTGCATGTGAAGTTCGAATTAATGGGATCCCCTATTATGAAAATGAGAACTTACACGATGTTTTTGGAAGAATATGCTCCACTCAATCTTCTGATATGATAATCTTTACCATCTCAAGCATTGTAAATGTTATGATCACATTTTTAAATTCTTTCATTATCTGGATATCAGTTTTAAAATGTATACACGTTGCTGGTACCTCAAAACCCCATTCTACTCACATCTTTGACTCATATTCATAGATCAAATAGAGATTCCAGAGACGTAACTAAAAACTTAGTCAATGTATTAGCTAAACAAAAGAAGGGTTTAAATATTTGTCATATTAATTCTCAAAGTTTAGTGAATAAAACAGAAGAATTCGCCTACATTTTTGAAAACTCTGGTGTTGACATTATATGTCTTTCAGAAACTTGGCTCCATTCGACCATACCAAATAACTTAATTAATATCAATGGATACTCCGTTTTTAGATCCGACAGAGTCCGACGTCGTGGTGGGGGCGTTGCAATTTTCACCAAAAACACTTTGAATACAAAATTTCGTATAAAATCAAGTGCAGGCGACGATATTGAGCACGTATTTATTGAACTGAAATCCTTTGATATGAAAATGCTTATCGGCTGTGTTTATAGGCCTAACAACACCATTGATATTGGCCAACTCCATAACATCCTGGAAACTGTATCGTTAGGTTATAATGACGTCATTATAGCAGGGGATTTTAACTCAAATACACTGGTAGATTCTTCTTTAACAAATATCATGGGTTCGCTTGGTCTTTATGCTACTAACGACTGCAATCCCACTCATTTCTCCGCTACTGCTAACACACTTCTCGACTTATTTTTTGTTAATAGCCTTGATAATGTGCTTCTTTATGACCAAATCTCTGCTCCATGTTTTTCCAAACATGATTTATTGTTTCTCACATATAGATTTAACATGCAGGAAGAAGAACAAACATACTCTTTTCGCGATTATAGAAGTCTAAACTACATAGACTTAGAGGACAAATTTATGGAAATGGATTGGAATAAATTGTATGGTATAAGTTCCGTAGATGAACAACTCGAATTTCTGCAAAAAAATATTCTCTCTCTGTATAATTCGTCTGTTCCTGTTACAACTAAAAAGTGTACATCGAAAAATAAACCCTGGTTTAATTACCATGTTAAAGAATGTATAATGGCCAGGGACATAGCCTATTCCAGATGGAAGAGATATAAAACACCTGATCTATATGAAGAATTCTCCTCTGCAAGAAAAAGAGCTAATAAATGCATAAAGTCTGCTAAAACTGATTTTTATGCTACACGCTTTAGTTCCGCAGTTGATTCCAAAAGCAAGTGGAAGACCATTAGTGATCTTGGTATTGGCAAACATAAGGATATTGGCCCCTCTTCTGGTGATGCAGATGAACTAAATAAAATGTTCATCAACATTCCAGCTACAAAGGCTGATCCAACCTTTTATTCAGATACCTATGAAACTTCCGATGCTGTTTTTGGTGTCGGAAATTTTGAATTCCGTTGTGTTGCATATGAAGAAGTCCTAAGTAGCTTTAAAGAGGTTAAATCCAATGTCATTGGTCCAGACGGCGTCGATCCGAAGTTTATACGAATTATTCTCCCGCGACTATTGCCCTATATCTCATACTTCTTTAATACTATTCTGACTACCAGCACATATCCTAATCTTTGGAAACATGTCAAAATTATACCAGTTCCAAAAACCAATATGGAGTATCGACCTATAGCCATACTGTGTTATATGTCTAAAGTATTTGAAAAAATTATATATAAACAGATGTCTGAGTTTCTTCAACGTGAATCGTTGCTGAGCGATATGCAATCAGGCTTCAGAGCTGGGCATAGCTGTATCACAGCATTAGTTGACGTCTCAGAGTCAATCAGGAATGACATTGATGACAACCAGGCTTGTTTCCTTGTGCTTCTCGATCACTCTAAAGCCTTCGATACAGTTGATCATCGGAACATGGTTTTTAAACTTAGAAGATTCTTTCATTTTACCAATTCGGCCAGTAATCTTATAATGTCATATCTTACTCATAGAACGCAATCTGTGTACTTGGGAAATATTAAATCCCGACCGTTGCCAGTAGATAAAGGAGTACCTCAAGGGTCTATTATAGGTCCACTACTTTTCTCTATGTACGCAAATGATCTGCCTCTTCAATTATCCTACAGCCGTATACATATGTACGCAGATGACGTACAAATATACTTGAGTAGTCCGCTTAGTGATATATCCCAGGTCATAAACAAACTTAATGAAGACCTTTCGCGCGTCTGTAAATGGGCCAAAGCTAACGGTTTATGCCTCAATCCTTCTAAATCAAAGTGCTTAATAATACATAAAAATAGAAAATTTTCGCTGCAGAACATTGACATACTGGTAAATCAAGAGAAAGTGGATATTGTAACAACTGCAAAAAATCTCGGTGTCATATTTAACAACTCGTTAACTTGGTCTAGCCATGTCAATTATATTGTAGGACAAACATACGCCAAACTACGGACACTATGGCTATCTCACTCTTACACACCGCAGAACATACGCTACCTACTAGCCAAAACATTTCTCATTCCTGGTTTATTGTACGGGTGTGAACTTTTTGCCCACTGTGACTCAGCGAGTCGGCGTAAACTAAATGTAGCGTTTAACAGCATAACGCGCTATGTATATGGCCTTAGAAGAAATGAACATGTATCTCAATTTTCAAATAGCTTTTTTGGTCTCAGTTTAAATTCGTTGCTTAATTTGAAAGTTCTACAATTTTTACATAAAATCATAGTGAAACAGAAACCCACATATCTATTTCGGAAATTACAATTTGCTAGATCCAACAGAGGCAGAAAGATTAAACCTCTTAGGCGAAGGAGCCTGGTCTCCGAATGGCAATTTTTTACAGGATCTATACGTCTCTGGAATAATTTGCCACATAATCTGCAACCGTGCCACCGTGGTGCAATGGTTAGCACGTCCGCCTTGCACTCAGAAGGTCTGCGGTTCGAATCCCAGGCCAAGCAACATCAAATTTTCAACGGTGGCAAAATTCCCCCTCAGTAATGCTGGCGACATTTCCTGAGTATTTAAGCCTTGAAAAACTTCTCTACAAGTGGTGTCGTAAGACACGCCGTTCGGACTCGGCAATAAAAAGTAGGTCCCATATCATTGAGCCAATATGAATCGGCGTGCACTCATTGATATGAGAGAAGTCTCC
The DNA here is from genome assembly GCF_047663935.1 of Musca autumnalis. Lineage (NCBI taxonomy): Eukaryota > Metazoa > Arthropoda > Insecta > Diptera > Muscidae > Musca > Musca autumnalis. The sequence goes on from NW_027412444.1 coordinate 112,842, forward strand.
CTTGTCCCATCTGGGATGTTTGTGGAACAATTATATATAATCTGCAACGTACCAGCAATATAGTAACGTTCAAAAAAAGGCTTACAAGTATTATCTCATAATGCTTTCCCTTAGTATAATGTGATCATATCATATTCTTCCTCCTATCATTAACTTTCTTCAAATTTAATTTATTAAAAATAATTTTTATATAATATTTTGTATCTTATCGAAATGTTTCAATTTACAATATGTTATTTTTAATTTTTCCTTATTGTTTTTTTATAATTTGTCCTATTTTATAATTTATGTCGGATTTGTGATTACAACTATAATTCTACACTGTAATTTATAAGACATTTGTCTTGTTGTGTATGAATAAAATAAATAAATAAATAAATAAATAAAATAAATTTCAGTCATTTCGGGTGGATATTGAGGCCACAACATTCAAAATACCGAAAATGGGGATGTACGGTTCTATGGGGGCTATAGGAAGACGAGGACCTATACTGACAGATTTCTGGTGGAAAGTTATAAGCCTCCAAAGAAGACTTAATACCAATTTCAACCATTTCGGTGTGATAATCAAGCTAAAACATCCAAAATACTGAAAATCGGGAGGCAACATCCTATGGGGGCTATATGAAGGCGTGGACCTATGCAGACAAATTTCAAGGTGTATGATTTATGCCCCCACCGAAGACTAAATACTAAATTCAACAAAAAAAAACTAAATTTCAGCAATTTCGGTGTAATAATGAGGCTAAAATCTTCAAAATACCTACAACACTGTGCAACATTTTTAAGGTGATCTTGTGCAAACAATTCGAACTGAGGATTTTTTGAAAGTACAGACCCAAACGACAAGAAACCCTAGTTGGGTTTTGTTGTGTCAGATCCAGCTCAGATTTTATGGCCCCATCAAAACATGGTTAAATATTGAGTTTTTAAAGAAATTCGGGGCTATATCTCTGAAACCAATGCGAATCTTCTTCTGACCTCTGAAACAAATTTGTAGATAAGGACAAGAATAAACTATTTGGAGAAACAAAGAACTCGAAAAACTACATTTATTGCCTCAAATTTCAAAATATATGCAAAAATTCCACAATTTTTAAACATTTCGCACCGTATCTCCAAAACCGTTAATTTTTTCTGAATATTTTCTTTTGGTAAAATATTCCCTGGAATGCAATACACAACTCTTCAGAACATGTCATTGTTGTAAAATGCTTCTATGCCGTTGTTTTCAGTACATTTTTCAACGTCGATTTAATAAAAATGTCAATAATGTAGTGAAATCCGAAATGCGAGAATAAACTGTTGGTGTGAACTGTGTCTGAAATATGTGCTGTAAAAGATATAATGCAAAATACCGCTGAAACAACATGAAGTAAGCATTTTAGAGTTTTAGAATGTTCTAAAGAATTGTTGAGAACTTTATTTGGAAGATTTTTGCAAAAGGGTACTTGATTCAACTCCTAATAGTTTAGCCGATACTGACTAGAATTTTAGAAATTATGTAAAATTTTCTACATTTTATAGATTTTGATGCCCTAGGTGGAGTTTTTCTTATGTGGTTTTTATACCCTCAGCCTTTAGGCTAAAGAGGGTATTTACACTTTGATACGACCAAAAATGTGCCTCATCGAAATAATGGTTTTAGACCCCAAGTATGTTTGTACGATATCCGTTTCAGACAATTTTGAGTAGATCTAGCAATGTCCGTCCGTCTGTCTGTCTGTCTGTCTGTCTGTCTGGCAGGCTGGTGCGCACGATAACTCTCGAACGGATAAATCGATTCGGTTCAAATTTTGGGTATCGAAATATTTTGTCCAGATTCGATTTAAGTTCGAAGATGGGCCATATAGGTCCACTCCTTCAGGTACCTCCCCCACAAAAGTTCGAAAATGTTCGGAAAATTTGTGCGTACGATAACTCTTGTAGGGAATAACCGATTTGGTCCATACTTTGCACATCGTGTAATTTCTACCAAACATAGATTAGGTTCCAATATGGACTCAATCTGTCCACTCCTTCGGGTACCTCCCACACAAAATTTCGGAAAAGTTCAGTTTAGGACCTGGTCTCGAATCGCTTTGATTTTTGTTTACGCAAGTTGTATTTGCTGTCCTCTATACGACGCTGTAAGTTTCATTAGGGGCAAGTCCATACTTCCTGAGAAAATAGCCTGAAAGTTACAAAAAACCCTATGACACCGTGTGTAGTGGTTAGAGCGCAAGATAACTCTCGAACGGATATGCCGATTCGGTCCAAAATTTGGCTTTCGCAATATTTTGTCCAAACTTAGTTCAAGTTCAAAGATGGATTATATCGGTCCACTCCTTCCGGTACCTCCCCCACAAAAGTTCGAAAATGTTCGGAAAATTTGTGCGTACGATAACTTTTGAAGGGAATAACCGATTTGGTTCATACTTTGCACATTATGAAATTTCTACCAGACTAAGATGAGGATACAATATGAACTCAATCTGCAAACTCCTTCGGGTACCTCCCACACAAAATTTCGGAAAAGTTCAGTTTAGGACCTGCTCTCGAATCGCCTTGGTTTTTGTTGTAACATCTTGTATTCACTCCCCTCTATACGGCGGTATAAGTTTCATCAGGGGCAAGTCAATACTTCCGGAGAAAATAGCCTGAACGGTGTAAAAAGCCCTATAACAGCGTGTGTAGTGGTTGGAGGGCAAGATAATTCTCGAACGGATCTGCCGATTTGCTCCAAAACTTGACCTTCGTAATATTTTGTTTAAACTTCGTTTAAGTTCCAAGAAAAGCCATATCGGTTCACTCCTTCTGATACCTCCCCCGCAAAAGTTCAAAAATGTTCTGAAAAATTGTGCGCACGATAACTCTTGAAGGGAGTGATCGATTTGGTCCATACTTTGTACATCATAATATATCTGCCAGATATAGATCAGGTTCGAATATGGACTATATTTGTCCACTCTTTCGGGTAACTCCCACACAACATTTCGGATAAATTCTTTTTGAGACCTGCTCCAGAATCAATTAGTTTTTTGTTGAAGCAACTTGCATTCGCTGCTCCAAATACGATAGTATATGCTTTTTCAGGGGCAAAGAGTCTGAGAGGGGTTAAGAGTCTGTTCGAGGATTCTGTGGAAATTTTTACCGAAGGCTTAATAGTGGCCCTGTTTACAGCGATATTATGTTTTTTAGGCAAGTATGGTACAAAAGTCCTATCTATCGATATTTCCGCAAATTTTTGATCTTTAATCCACTCCATTTTTTTGTCGGTTCATACGCCCAAAAGTGTTTCACTCCACACATGCTGAGGGTATACATCTGTCGGCATAGCCGACTGATACTTTTTTACTTGTTTCAAATGATAACTTCTACTAGCTTAGGGCTACAATATTGCTAAAGACAGCAAGGCAAAATTCCTATTCGTTTCTGAGATAAAGGCCTGATAAATGCAAAAAAGTGTAGATTTAGCCCGGTTTAGATGAGGCCATAAAATCCGAACTGGATCTGACAGGACAAAACCCTACTAGGGTTTTTGTACTCTAAATATGTACTTTCAAAAAATTCATACTAGAAATTGTTTGCATTTTCAGTGTTGCATAGTGTAATCGGGAGGTACCGTTCTATGGGGGCTATATCAAAACGTGGACCTGCACCCAAAATTCTCTGTGAATGATTTATGCCCCCACCGAAAACTAAATACTAAATTCAGCAAAAAAAAACTAAATTTCAGCAATTTCGGTGTAATAATGAGGCTAAAATCTTCAAAATACCGATAATCGGGAGGTACCGTTCTTTGGGGGCTATATCAAAACGTGGGCCTACACCGAAAATTCTCAGTAGGAATGTTTCATACCTTTGCTGAAGACTAACCCCCAAATGTCAGTAATTTCGGTTGGTCATTATGACTTAAACTTTCAAAATACTGAAAATAGGGAGGTACGGTTCTATGGGCGGCTATACCAAAACATGGACCGACCATCCCAGTTGTTTTGTCCTGGAGATTGTAAGTCAATAATAGGTACGTGTACCAAAATTGATGCACCTACAACAACTCCTTCTATTTTTGGCCACAGTTAATATGAACTCGCGTCAGTGTGCGCCGTTCGGACTCAGCGATAAACTGTAGGTCCCATATCATTAAGCTAATATGAATCGGGGTGCGCTCATTGATATGAGAGAAGTATCCCTTGTCCCTTATGGGGAGTAATTGATGGACCAAATACGAAAATTCTGTCCAATTATGATAATATTTGGAATATGTGGCGGAATTCGGACTGGAAAAAAGTTTGCCAAGTTATGTTGAAATCGGTTCAGATTTGGATATAGCTCCCATATATATTTTCGCCCGATTTGAGGTATTTGGTGCAACAAACACACAATTTCTGTCCAATTTCGATGAATTTGAAACGTGTGACAGGATTCGGTCTAGAAATATGTTTGCCAAATTATGTTGAAATCGGTTCAGATTTGGATATAGCTCCCATATATATTTTCGCCCGATTTTATGTATTTGGTGCAACAAACACGCAAATTCTGTCCAATTTCGATAAAAAAAAACGTGTGACGGAATTTGATGTAGAAAAAAGTATGCCAAATTATATCGAAATCGGTTCAGATTTGGATATAGCTCCCATCTATATATTTTAACCCGATTTTAGGTATTTCGTGCAGCAATCACGCTAAATATGTCCAGTTGTGATGAAATTTAAAGTGTCTGACGGAATTTGGTCAAGAAAACATTATTGAGACATCATATTGAAATCGGTTCTGATTTGGATATATCTTTCATAAATTTTCTCTGTCGAAGTTAATTGTTTTCTCATTTTAGTTGGTTGATACCGAACTTCCTTGAGAACATAGTTTAAATATTTATCTTTGAACAAATTGGCCGAAACAGAGCCGGCATGAATCAAAAACTTGGTATTGTTGCCGTGTTCATAGGAGACTTCCGAAGCAAGTTTTTTTTCTTCACTATAATCCACATTAGGGCGCCCTTCTTCATTGTGTTATTACCTTGTTCTAGCGTAAATACTGTGTCGCTAGCAAACCATAAGCTTTCGAATTGTAATACACGATTTTTTGACCTCCAATTTTTTATCTATTTTTGGTTAAGGCGTGCACAAATGTTATAAACTTGGTTTTTAAACTCCCGTCACGAAGTTGTCTTTGATACCTCGATTATATTTCGCAGAAATCCAGTCTATAACGTGTTTAGGTTTTCGCTGATTTTCCAACCAAAAATTAAAAAATCCAAATTTTTAAGTTTTATGAAATCTGGAAATTGATAATTTTTTTATACGCAAAATTTCTTTTCAAAATCTGTTAGCCGGCATTGTCACCTTTCACCAGATACATATTTTTACGAGAATACGTCCCGATACCGAAAGTTCTACATCAAAGAATATATGGACGATACCACAGACTACATCAAAAAAACATCACTTACTGACACAACAAATTATTGACCACATCTAATATTACATTTTTATTTTTAATAATAATCTTAATTTAAATACCATTACCCGTATTTTCCATTTTGAAAAAATATATAATATCCACAGATCAGGTTTTGGCGCCAAAATACTTAAAATGTTTAATTACGACTTAATGTCAGAAATAAACGGAATGAAAATTATGACATCTTTGGCAGCTTGGCATGTCGCCAGGGGCCGTTGCCAGATTGTAATTTTTTGGTTTTGGAGGTTTGAAAGTGTTAAGAATATAATTCCGTTATTATTTGATGTCAATCACTGACTTGAAAAAAATGAATTTTTGCCTCAAAAACCCACCATTGGCCCCATCGCACTGTGGGTGAAATCCAAATCTAGCGGGGAAAAATTAATAACTTTTAAACTAGTTAAGATAGACTATTGAAATTTTGATCATATGTTTTTTATGACCGTAGGCCCCATGTTATGGAATATGGTCTATATTGGCCCACATTTTGATGTAGATCCCATATAGCGGTACCGCCCGATTTTCGGCGTTTTTAATAACTTTGCTAAATTTTCTGGCCGAATCAACTGTTTTTGACATTTCGGATTCCCTGAGGTCAAAAAACTTCTCCACAAAAATTGGGGACCTGGACCCACGTTTTGGTTTAGCCTCCATATATAGGTATTGTCCGATTTTACTTATTTTAAAGTTTTTAACAAATTTTTCTGACCGACTTGGCTGTATTTTGGCACTTAGGGTAAGCAGTGGCCAAAAAAACTTCTCCCAAAGAAAGTGGAGGCATAGCTTCACGTGTTGGTATAGGTTCCATGTAATGATATCCAAACTAAACGACTATTTTACTTCAAAGTAAAATGGCGATAAAATGAAGAGTTGCAAATAGTAGCAGTCGGAATTTTCGGAGTCATTACCTCGGAGTATGTATTTTAAGAAAAACAATATTCGGAAGTGATCCCCGGTTATCCCCGGTTAGTTGTACTTTATATAAGATACTTAAAGTCGAAAAGTTTTGTCTTAATAATTAAAGATTTTTTTTGAATATTTACAACAGTAAACAATTAAGCAATCACTTTCTTTTTAAAGCAGCACATCCAAACTGTTGGAAAAAATTCAATTATGCACTCTTTACTTTAATTTTTCACACAATTTTTGACGATCAAAACAAATACCAAAAAATTCGATTTTGCAATCACTAATAAAAACTCCCAATGTATGTACCGCTATAACAGCCAACTACAATAAAATATAAATTTGTTTATTGTTTTCGGGTGCCGCAAGATGTTTAGAACAGGACGCCATTAATTATTTCCATATAACATAAGGTCATTTTTCGGACTTTTGCTCCGCTAGATTTGAATTTCGCCCACAGTGCATCGCACAGTGTTGCCTCGTGGACAAAAATAAAAATTTGTGATGTTAACTTTTACATATGTTCATGATTTTTTCTTACAGTAAACACATCCCATATAACGAATCTGAAAGAATTTTGTCGATATGTGCATCCATAAAAAGTTATAGCCCTTGAAATATGAAAAATATTTCCCAGGTAATCTAAAGCGATAATCATATGTAGAGATGGGAAATGGGTAAATACCCAAATGGTAAATACCCATTAAAATGGGTAAATTGGGTAGAAATGGGTACATACCCGGGTATTTACCCAAATTGTGGGTATAAACTACAGAAACTAAAATCATGAAATTAGACTGTGAATAAAATTACAGTTTCTGGATACGGGGCAAGTTAAAATATGATCAATTTTGGTCCATATTTTGGTAAATCTCTCATATATTGTGACATCATATTTTTGGTATTTGCCAACTTTTAGAGCAGTTTGTTGTATATCTTCTTGCAGAAAATCATAAATGGTGGATCAAAATCCACACTTTATGATATATCAGATGGATTAACCCAAGATTTCAGCAGATAATCTTGAGATTTGCGTCCTCCTCGAAAAAGCTATAAATTTTGCATTCTTCGCTAACTGTGGGATTTTCTGGGATTCTTTTTGATTTTCTGTTTGACAGAAAAAACAAAATTTTGATTTTAAAATAAAATTTTATTTACCCAAATAAACACCCAAAAAAGATATTTATTTGGTATTTACCTGGTATTTACCCAAGTTTTGGGTAAATACCGGGTAGAATCCCATCTATAATCATATGAAAATTAGACAATTTTTAAAATAAAAATTTTCTGAAAAGTTTTTTGATAAAATTAAAAGTTTTGGATGGGGATTTGATTGGTGGGCTATAAATATAAAATTTTAGTACAAAAAGTTGGCATCAACTACACGTGGGCAGTGTACCGTTATCAAGATATCAAAATTTAAATTCGTTTAAGAAAATCAAATGCTTATTATTTAGTAGAGCAGATCTTTTGATTGCCACCTATTGCCACCTCGGCTCTTGTTTTCCGTTAATTGGACATCTCATCCAAATAAAAATGTGCAAAAACTTTCTGCCCATCCCTGCAACCTTCTGAGATATATCGGTTCAGATTTTATATAACCCCCATATATATCTTTTCCCGATTTAGCTACAACGTATTCAATTTTGATCGGATAGCCTTCAATTTTAGTACGTGTTATTTTCTTAGGCCCCTGAATAGCTACACCGATTTTCACGAAAATCGGTTCAGATTTGGATATAGCCCCCATATATCGGCCTTTTTGTAGAAAATTTACTTATGTTGAAACTGAGGTATGGGGTATTGTAACTCGCGATCAGTTTTTTTATACCATAACTTTTGACCGCATTTAGGTAAAATAAACTGTTTTAGCACGATTCACCGATGGATTTCTTAAAATTATAATTTGAGCGGAAGCTGTGGTCATATTAATGTAAAAAAATAGGAAAAAATCGTTGAAGGAAATGAGTTTTTTTAAGTCATTTTTCAATTAATGGCTTTACAATACAATTTAGAGTACAATGTTCAAAGAAGAAGTTATAGAATACACTTCAGAGATGAAGTTTCTAATGTATGATTTGTTAATATAACCACTGCACCAATCTCAAAGAGATGCTAACATTTTGAAGACTGAAAAATTGGGTTTTTTGAATTTTTGCTCTAAACTTTTGCTTTTTTGCTTTTTGCTTTAAACTTTAAAAACTGATTATGAGATGTTAGTACTCCCGATTACGCATTTTTTTATGTATAACTCGGTCGTGTAGCCTTCAGAGGTTCACTACAATCTCTAAAAAACCTGTATTTTTGGTTCAAAATTTGCAAACGTCATTCGATTTCCGTGGAAACCCGCGTAAATTTAATTATTTTACGTTTTGAATCTAACAAGCCACGACGCGTCCAAATCCGTGCACTAGATCGGCGGATATGATACCCCTCAAATTTCGAAAATCTGCAAAAAATTTATTTGAAAATTGCGCACATTGAAACGTGTTTTGGAAGTGTAATTTTTACTGAAATAAATAGAGCTATATGCCTGCTTAAAATGTGCGAAAACATATATTTCAAAACTATCGCCAATCCGGAGATACAATTGATTTTTTCTAAAAATTATGTGCGATGCTACATCCACGGTTCTTGATGGATCGCAATGAAAGGACTTCAAATGATGTATTTTTTAAAAATTAACAGCTAACTATATTAAGCGGCAATTTTTTTAGAATTTTTTCTAATTATCATAATTAAAACGGTCATATCTTTTGCGCGCAACGATCGAAGTTGGTGACGAATACAGATTTGGAATGCCGATTTTTTCCTTAATCTATGTACCAAAAATCATTGATGTAGTATCAAAAAAAAATTTTTTTTTGATTTGTTTGAAATGGAAAAGATAATTTTAGACATTTTTCCAGATATATCTATCACCGATTTTGCTATAATTCGCTCAATTTTTGATTAACTTTGGTCCATATCGGTTCAGGTTTGAACATGGCTTCGATATATAATTTCGCCCGATGTCACTCAAGTACGGATAATTACGTCATATTTTCTTATTTAACCAATATCTCACATACATTGCGAGTTTAGTGAAAATATATATGAGAGCTATATCCAAATCTAAACCGATTTTTGTCAAAATCGGTGAAAGATATATATAGAGCCTATATCCTAATCTGTACCGATTTTTGCGAAATCAAATCAAAATCGGTAAAACTGAACAGTGGCCTGAGGAAACATACCATTTTAAATTTGAAGGCTATTCATCAAAAATTGAGTTATTTATAGCAAAATCGGGGAAAGATATATATGGGAACTATATCCAAATCTGAACCGATTTCTACGAAAATAGGTGAAACTACTCGGGGGAATAAGAAAATATCACATACAAAATTTGAAGGCTATTCGATTAAAATTGACCGAGTTATAGCAAAATCGGGGAAATATATATATGGGGACTATATCCAAATCTGATGCGATTTTTGTGAGAATCGGTAGAGCTACTCATGGGCCCAAGAAAATATTACATATTAAATTTGAAGGCTATTCGAACAAAATTGACCGAGTTATAGCAAAATCGGGTAAAGATATATATGAAGCTATATCCAAATCTTAACCGATATGGACCAAAGTTGAAATTTTTCATTCCTATGCCCTTATAAGTACTTGTGCAAAAATTCATCAACCTAGGTCAACTCCTTCTATTTTTGTCCACTTTTGTATGAAAGCGGCAACACTGTGCATCGTGCTATGGTACTATGACTGATTTAACCGTTTCCGGCACTTTAATTCCATAATCTCCAATGTTGCATTGTTCAGGTGGTAGCCACTTTTTCCCCTTAAGCTCGCTCATATTGTTGATTTCAGGAGCAAGTACTCTAGCGCTTGGGTCCTCAGGCTAATCACGCTCATTTCGTGATGGGAAATTTGGTATAACTCAAGTATTCTACCAGCAAGAGACTGCAGCTATGATGATTTCCCGGAAAATTATCTCAGCTACTAGAGGATCTGAGGAAAAAGGTAGCTATTTGAAGCCGTAATTGGGAAATTCACTGAACCCTTATCAATCAGCTTCCCCATGGTTCAGAAAAGTACGGCGACCAGAGCCTATGAAGTTGGGTGGTCTAGAGGAAGCAACAGTACAATTCCTCGGAAGTGTCTTCCATATATCCATTACATTTTAGCGATCTCGGCATGTGGTGGATGCAAAGGGAACGAATCCACGACGGGGTTCTTCTTTATCCCGACACGGACCAGAAGGACTGGGAGCAGGCATTTCGGAGTATATTGCCGCTCGCATGGTGAAAAAATACACAAACACGACGTTCATTGATCAAAGATCGGTTAGGGAACAGCCGGTTTGGTCAACGATACATTTTTTCGTGATCCACTTCATACTTTCTGAAAAGATGACACCAAAAGGTATTTTATTGGTGTAGACTGAGTTGAATAAATACATGTCAGTGAGCGGCTGATTGTCTGGGACTGTTAAAAGGTATGTCTAAAACCAATAATGAAAATTCCTCATCATGGATCGAATCCACGATTTTCAATGTGTAAAGTGGTCATGTTACCCATTGTAAAGCTTTGTCACCCATCGTCTTCATAAAATCAATTTAACATAATTTTAGAGTTTTATCTTTGTGTTTTTATCAAGAGTACTCATGCTCGTATTTTTTGTGCGGTATTGGTTTTTAACTCGCAACTTGCTTGCTCGCATTGCTCTACGATGCAAATTTATTCTTCATATTGGTCCCAATATACTCATTAACAATGATTTGAAAATCCTAGTTTATATAGAAATTAATACCGCTCTTCTCTTTTTAAAGAAGTTAAGCCAAATATTAATTATTTTTCACCTGACAGGAACCATGTGGCAATAAGCGAACATCTTCTGCTGATTTAGTTACAAGCAGTCCATTTAATATTCCACAAATGAAAATTACAAAACAAGTAATAAATTATGACCGCACTGAGGTTACCCACTAGTTAGTGGTAATGTTTTAAAAACAAATTTCCTCAATCCGTTTTGTGTGAAAAATTACTCCAATAAATCAAAGACTGCGAGCGACCAGGTGTGTGGGTGGATATGCATTTTCGATAAATTTAACATGACTCTCAACTGGTGACAGGAGCAGAAGATATACAAATTATTATTCAAAGCTTTAGCCACTACCGTGTCACCCCATCACACACGAAAATTGTGAAAGTGTTGGATTTACACGCACAGACAATGCGAAACCTCGTTTGCGGGTTATCTGGCGGCAACTCCAAAAGCCACAGGACATCATTGACAAATAGTTAGTCACATTGTTGTTTACTTTCAACGACGATCAAATGGCGATAGAAGTCAATAAAAATAATAAGAATTACTGCGGATATGAGTCGTGTTGCCAGCGGAGGAAAGAGAAGCAAGGAAAGTAATTTCATGTTTTTCTTTGTTGCCTTAACACCTTAATTTGAATAAATGAAATCAATGAACTGCCAGGAGGGCCCTAGCTGACACAGAAAACAACATTTATTTGCGGTTTATAGCCAAAGTCCAAAAAGCACAAAGCAAATAATTATTTGCTTATTTTTATAGACTTTTTATGGCTATAAAGTTTTGTTATTGAAAGTCATTGTCAAGGAACAGCGAAAATGAAAAGAAAAATATCCTTATAAAATGCAAATGTTTTAACCCACCTCCCCCTCTACCAGCAAGAACATGATTGTTGAAGAGCCATAAAACAGCTTTGCTAAAAACGAAAACAAAAAGTCAAACAGCATTTGAATCTTAAATTGCAAAATGAATTGGAAATATCTGGCATTCGAGTCAGTGAAGCATAAGTTACCCATTGTAAGGATGCTTGGCGCTGGATAAGGCCTATTGAAACCAACAACAAGAATGGAAGAAAAAATATCATGCAATGTTTAAGCAGACAAATACACTTTAATAAGATATGACAATGTCAGCTATCTGGACTTCTAGTCATAAAAAAACGAAAGCAAACAACTGCCACTCAGGCAATCAAGTAGCACAAAAACCCAATGATCTGGAAGAATAAAATTCTCTTAAAAAGCGAACAAGTAACATTTTTTTTTTTTGCAACCGGAAATGTAAATGCCCCCACAAAAAGATGCACAAATAAAAGACTAACAATAGTTGTCAAAATAATTTTTTGGGGAAAAATACAAGAAAATGACAACTTTTTTCAGATCCGGACAACATGGGGAAATAAACGCATGAAACTTGCCCAGCTAAGGATATTAGTGTGGTTGGGAGGAGATTGTTTTCCGTTCAATTTTATATTTAGCTAATAAATTGAAGATGGGAAAGGGCGAGAAAGGCCAATATTTACAAATGTTTTGCTGTTCTTGTTCGTAACATGTTGGCCGAATTTGTTTTGGACATCTTGAAAAGAAATTTTTGTAGGTAAAGCAATATATGGGTTTTTCGTCGTTAGCAAACAATTTTAAATATTAAAATTTTTTTTAAAAATTATTGTACTGCCCTTTTTGGGTAAATACCCATCAGTAAAATTTGGCAGTAGTAACTACTTACAAATATACCGTAAAAGTCATTATTTTTACATGGGGATGTCATAGGAAGGAAGTACTTCCTTAAATATGTTTTTTAAGTACATACTTAACCACATACCGGCAGTCGAAAAGAAGCTAAAAAGCATAGTTCTAATTTTAGAAAAAATTGAGGTGAAATTATATTCAAATTCAACACTACACATTTTTTTATTTCTTTTTCATTCGATACCTGCTAGTTTTGAACACACGAACTTCTGATTTGTAGCCAAACACACTACACACTAGGCCACTCGCACGAACAACAAGGGTTGGTTTAACTCATCCATGTACATCAACATGTTTTTGTAATTTTGTAAACAAAAAACACCCATGCCGACGCTGAGCTTTGAACACACAACTCTAGAATTTGTAGTCGGACACACTAGCTCTGTGCCACCATACTCATTACTTAGTAAGTAAGTAGTAAGTAAGGATGTAACTAGTTATGTGTTAACTGTTATATATGTACTGTCTGATAATGCGGAGGGTAATGAGTACTCATTACCTGGTAATGCAGAAAGTAATGACATGTGCATACCAAATTTTTGCTGGGTACTTGTATAGAGTCGATCTATTCATGTGTTTCCGTCCGTATGTCTATCTGGCTAGTTAACAAGATATTTTTGGAAGAGAATGACCGAGTTGGTTCAAACATTATACATCTCATTATTCTTCGTGTTTCTTATCGGTCGACTTCTCCGGACAGCTTTTGCTCAAAATAACTAATTGTGGAACAATTATATATTATATATGACCATACTTCCGGACTTAATGACCCAAGAACTCTAAACCTCTAAGATGACTGATGAGCACCATAACTTAAGTCAAAGTTGAAATTTACAAGTATTTCACCTTTAAAAAAGAAACTAATTTGCATAAATGCGTCTGTAATAGACATACCAAATTGAAGATAGCAAGGAGCAGCAACGCCCTGTGGTATAGGTATAGGGTTCTAAATCGTTTAATGTGGTAGGTAAATATACTAAATATATTTTGCTATTAAAAATAGTCAGGCTTACTTTCATGGTCGTTGTTTTAATATTTCATTAAAACAACTTTAATTTATTAGTGGGAAAAATTGGCGATGGTTACCAAGTGGTAAGGCAGGGAAAGATATATTTTCGGATCTCGCGTGAAGTTTTTTCACCGAATCACCTTATAATTAAGATTTTATGTATAGATGAGAAAAATCAAAAAACAAAAAAATCGCCGGAGCGCTTTTAAAATAAATCGCGATTCAATTTGACATTTTTAGGGGTTGTTTAGGTTTTTACGACTGAAGAAAATGTTGTAGCTATGAAAATTCTCTACAACATTCATCTTTACGGTATTTTCGTAGGTTTTACCATTTTTGAGATATTGAAGTTCAAATGGGAACAATGCATTGACTGTATCGCCCCCTTATAAAACAATGTCACGAAGGGTGCGCCTTAACTAACTTTTAATGAAAACCGCTTACACAGGGGAAGTTTTTAGGAATTCTGAATCAGCAATGTTCATAGATGAGAAAAATCCAAAAACAAGAAAAAATCGCTGTAGGGATTTTTAAATAAATCGCGGTCAAAATTCACATTTTTAGGTGTTTTTTATGTCTTCACGATTTTGCTTGGAAACCTCAAGTCCAATCGAAATGGAGCTAAACAAATTGTTGTAGCTGTGAAATTTTTTTTAAAACTGACGTTTATGATACATATGTTCTCAGGCTGTAAAATTTTTGAGATAAAGAAACTCAGTTTACTTTTTTAGGGTTTTTTGCTGGGGTTTCGCGATTTTGCTTGAATACAGCAAGTCTTATGGGCATGGGACCTGAGAAAATCTTATAGCTGTGAAAATTCTCTACAAGACTGGCTTATTTAATCTTTCCTAGGTTGTACCATTTTTTTTAGATATATAAGATTAAGTTGGGAAATTGCAGTCATGACATTGTTTTATAAAGAGACGATACAGAATTGAATTGAATTTGAATTGTCCCAATTTCAACTTCTATATCTCAAAAGTTGTAAAACCTACGAAAATATCATTAAGGTCAATCTTGTAGAGAATTTTTCTTTATTCCCATTTTTATAGGACTTGCGGTTTCCAAGCAAAATCGCAAAAATCTAAACAACCCGTAAAAATGTCAACTTGAATGGCGATTTATTTAAAAAGCGCTCCGGCGATTTTTTTGTTTATTGATTTGTTTCATCTATGAACATTGTAGTTTCAGAATCCGCAAAAACTTCCCAGGTGTAAGCACCTTCCATTTAAATTTGATTCAAGACAACAACAATTTGTCTAGGTAAAATTTATTATCTTGTTTTTGGTTGCCTTTGTTGTGACCACAAAAAAAAAATATTTTTCTCCCACACTTTTCGTGGCAATTCACAGAGACGACTTTTCTCTGATGGATGTTGCCAAAACGAACACAACTTGGATATTTGTTTTCAAGGTTAATGTGCATTTGGAAACAGCAAAATCGAAGTGAAAGAAAAACAAAACAGTATTATCAAAACACCATCAAAACTGGACGTGACTTTGGAACTTTGGCCCATTCATCACACATTTGCTGCTATAAAGGGTTTTTTGGTTTTTCTTTTTGGTGTATCGCCCAATCGGTGGTGATTGGTAATGATGTATGGGAAATTAAGAAACCGTCATTGAAACAAGCTGGGAATATTTAACATTTAGGAAAATACATGTGTTGTAAAACGTAAGGTTGTCTTGAGTGAGATTTAATCAAGTAACACTTATGGGTATAACTTTGTTAAGGAAAGTATAGAATTATATAAAAAAATTATATAATGATATGAGCTGAAGCATCAGATTGGATCCGTAAAGAAACAAAATGAAAACCAACATATCTTCGTAATTTGAAAATCACCACAAATGTTCTGCTGATATTAATTTTGCTAGTCAGAGTCTTCTACCTATCCCTATGTATGTACCTATGATGTGATAGATGTTACCTCTTGGAAGGAGGAGCGACGAAATGACATAGGAGCAATAACAACGCCTTTAGTTGGCATGCGGTAGTATGGATTGGCACAATACTAGCTGTAAGTTTATTATAAGTCAGAGTAAAAAATATGTTGCATCTAGATTCGATCCCGCTGAGAGAAAGACTTACCGCAATCCATACAAAACCCAAATCCTTCGAAGTGTTAAAATCAGGTATTGGCCTCCTTATTTGGCATTTAAGTGGAATAATTAGGTCCACTGTTATGGTAACTACTTCACAAATGCGTACAAAAATCATGCGAAAATTCAATTTATTTTTAAAATTAGAGATGTGTCACAGTACATTTAGATACACGACTCCTGTTACTGTTTTTTGTATAGATATAGGCTGAGGTTATTTTGTTATATGTAAAGTCAAACAATTCTTTTCTCGTTCACTAAATGAATTATTATAAATAACTTTTATTGACATGTTGAATTTTTCAGGTACACAAAATGTTCTTACCAAAATTTGCGGCGTGGATTCACCCTTTAACAAAGCTCCCATATATTGTTAAAAAATGTACCAGTTATAGTTAGACGTATAGCTTTCCCCTAGGTCGTGTCATGATAATTAATAAAAGCATGTGGAAGGCCAGCATGGAAAGGTCATGACTCCAATGGAAAAAAAGTTGAAACTAATATCTTAATACAAAATTGGAGGGAAGAGTACAAAATCGGCGCGCCTATTCTTAGTTCGACTTAATAAGTAATGTTTCCTTCAAGATATATTTATGGCATTTATGGCATTACCGTAAAAGTTCAATTTAATCCACTTATCGGATGGTGTTGCTGTCCTTATAACAATGGTATAACACTTATCTTCACACTATAATTCCGTTTATTGAAAAAGTAGCAGAATAGGGTTTAATTGACAGTCGGATATGTAAAGCTATTCCTTCCGACAAATCTTAAGTATTTCATATGAAACCATATAATTGTATAAGTTCGTAGTTCATATGATAAGGGCCCGAAAGTAAAACAAACGTTAGCCAAACTTGTTTGGTTGGCAATATACAAGTTTGATCTGGATATAATTTATTACTAAATGGTATGATCCTATACTTGTAACTTGTCATCGATGTTTTTACCAACGAAAATTTTATTACTCACTAAATAATTATTAGTTATGGAGAAAGATTTTGTTCTCGTAGCCGGTGTCAGAGTTTTAGTGGGACAAAACATCTGTCGGTAAAACCGATTAATTGCACTGTGCTACGCGAAAAATATTCAAGGATTTTGATGCAAAAATAATATAGTGTTGGGTCCAGGGACAATAAAAATACCTTTGGTTCCTCCAGGGTTTCGGAGTCTAGGTATTTATGGCTCGACTCCGACTCCAGACGAGTTTTTTTCACGACTCCGGCTCCGGGTTCGGAGTCGACCCGGAGTCGGAACCGGAGTCGAGTGAATTGAAAAATAGCAAAGTTAGAAAGTTTTTGTCGGTTTTCCCTTTTTTCCACGAGTATATTCTGGACGGAATTCTTCCGCGTAAAAAAATCTTTAAGCTTTCAAAATATGTGAAATGAAGGAGTAATACAAATCATAATAAAAATTATAAGCTATTCATGACCAAGTTTCAAACTGGATTTAAGCCAGTTTGTAAAGGTCCAATCTTAATTCGATTGTGATAGGATAATGTAAAGAATCAATTGGATCAACAAAATAGGATGAATAGACTAAACTTCAGAGGATAGTAAGTGTCCTGTGAATTGTCCTCTAACCTGGTATAATATACCGTTTGCATATATGTTTTCTTATACCTTTCTTTTAAAATAAATAATGATTAAAAAATATTCTTGTTCCAAATTTAATGTTATATTTCTATAACGTGAAAAAATTTTGCCCTGAGTCGGAGCCGAGTTATTTTTTCGACTCAGACTCCGACTCCAGCAAAATAGCTCGACTCTGACTCCGAGACCCTGTGATCCTCTGGATCACTTCGTATTTTGTTTTATAACTGTAAATGTAGTGAAAATGGGTTCCGAAGGGACAGACTCTTTTGCACTCTCAACCACAACAACAATAGCCATTTATTTACCCATTTCAAAAAATTAATGGATAGTTCGAAAAATATTATTATTTGCACCTTTAAAAAGAAAAAAGACCATGGAAAACCGTAGTGAAAACAAGTAAGAACGGCGTTAAGTTCGGCCAGGCCGAACATGTTATACCCTCCACCACGAGTTGTATTGAAGTAAAATAGAGTAATTAGTTTCCTTTCATTTATAAAGAAGAAATTTCAAATTTCAGCAAGTTCGGCAAAACTATTTGGCTAAACTTCAAAATACCGAAATTCGGGAGGTACAGTTCTATTAGAGCTATATCAAAACGAAGACACCTACAAATTTCCGGCTGAAAGTTTTAGACTCAAATAAGACTAATTACTAAAACCTTCAAAATACCAAAAATTAAGATGTACGCTTCTACACGCAGAAAAAATTTATGTTAGAAATATGTTTGGATCCAAACAAATATATGTTTGGGACCGGTTGCAAACAAATATATGTTTGGATCCAAACATAATATGTTTGGGTCCAAACACAAATATGTTTGCAACATTTTGTAACATATCTCAATTTGATATGTTTGGGTAAAACATATTTTTTATGTTAGAATATTTTTTTCATGGGTGGAGAGAGGATGTTTGTCAACGAGAGTAATAACAGTGCTCTCGCGACTGTGGAATGCTGTTTTATAATGAAGAGTTGTGTGTATTGTATGATAGAAGACGTAGAAGCGAGAAGGGGGCTTTGGTGGCATGTCTCAAACTCAAACTCGTGTGTTTCTTGTTTTTGTTGTTGTTACCCAACTTAGCACGAGAAGAAGAAATGATATGAATTATATTTTTTTCTTTCTTTCAGTGTTTTAGTTGCTTTGTAGAGTCAAGACGGTAAAGTGTGTGAATAAATCAGTGTTTGGGTTTTCTTAAAGAAATTGTGTTTTTTAGTAAATTAAATGCCCAATACATTTTATAATTGAATCGGAAAGTTGAATGGAATTATTTTATTGGACATGGAAGAAATCACATTTAATATTGGTAATTACATACATACTTATGTATATTTGAAATATGGCATATCCATATTTATTTATTACATTACATAATCATTTGATTCTAGATGCCGATTCCCCGCTGATGATTTCAACTATGAGGACAATTTGTTTTATTTTACAACTAAGGAGAAGCGTTCAACTACGTTTTTATATATTTTTCCTTTTTAAAAGTGTGACTATTTACAAATTATTTCAATCAGTTTTTCTTTTATTAATGTGTGTTATGTATTTTTTTTTTTTGAATTTTGTATGTACCTTTGTGTTTGTTGTTCTTTTGCCTTTCAATAAAAAACCTCAACATTGGTGTGTATACTATAGAGCAGCGTCGCCCAACAGAATACCATCAAACTGAAGCAAGTGTTTATGTATAGGTGGAAAAACAACAACCACATGATGCTTAGCAGTCGTGTTTTCCTCACGTGCACTGCGAATGAGGTAGAATGGCAAAAGCAAAACAACTCAGTGGGCGCCCGCAGTATACAGATGGGCGACCCTGCTATAGAGATAGCCAGTGAGTTCTTACTGAGAGGAAGTGAGCACACAAAGTGTTTTACTTTACTTAAAGTGTTTTCTGGGGGAAAGTTTCATACCCCAAACGAAGACAAAATACCAAATTTCAGCCATTTTGGGGGTAATATCAAAACGTGGACCGATATAGACCATTTACAATAGCAAACATCTTAGGAATAATAGAAACTTCTGTACCAATTATAAAGGTCTATCTTAAAAATTGCGAGCTGTAACTTAATTTCAACAGAAGGACGGACGGACAGACGAACATGGTTATATCGACTTAGAATTTTACACTGATCTAGAATATATACAGTTTATAGGGTCTCCGATCAATATTTCGATGTGTTACAAACGGAATGACAAAATTAATTATACCCTCCATTGTGGTGGAGGCCCAAAAGTCGGGAAATTCAGTCTCCACAGTGAAACATCTGACAATGGTATGAGGCTGATAGACTTTGCAGCTACAAGAATTATGGTAGTTAGCAGTACCAGATTTAATCATCTCGATATTCATAAGGGCACCTGGCTGTCTCCAGATCAGAAAACAAGAAATCAAATTGATCATGTTGTGATAGATGGAAGACATTCATCGAGCGTGTTGGATGTACGATCGTTCCGAGGCGCAAACATTGATTCGGACCACTACCTTGTTGCAGCAAACGTGCGCACCCGCTTAGACGTAGCAAACAAAGTACGAACAGACACAGCACGAAAGTTAGCCATCACAAAAGATAGCCCCAGTATATTCCACTCAACTAGCCCAATTGCTTAATAAAAGTTCTCCTGATCCCGATAACAGTGCAGTGGCAAAGCACTGCCCACTCAATGCAAACAGCCGCAAAATCCATACTTGGATACCAGAGACCTCCACCAAGGAATCCATAGTATGATCAGGAGTGTCGTGCTGCCAACGAAGAGAAAAATGCGGCATATAGGGCTTCTTTACAATCCGTAGCAAAGCGTAGCGCACGAGAGAGATACAGGGAGAAAAGGAGAGAGGAGAAACGTATTTTCCGCAGGAAAAAGAGAGAGATGGAAAAGTGGGAGTATGAAAAAATCGAGATGTACAGGAGACAGAATGAAGTCCGAAAATTCTACCAAAGAATCAAGCATCAAACTGATGGCTTTGGTACAGGCACATCCTCCTGTAGAGACCAGCAAAGTAATTTGGTAACTGATACAGATAGTGTACTCAGGATATGGAAAGAACATTTTTCAAAACTGTTGGTATCCAATAGCAGCGAAGACGACGAAGATACCACAGTCCCAATCCCAGAAGATGGTATTGAATGTATACCGCCCAGCCAATATGAGGTAAAGACAGCAATAAATCGGCTGTAGAGTAAGAAGGCAGCAGGAGCCGATGGCTTACCAGCCGAGCTGTTCAAAACCGGAGGCGACACGTTGATAAGGTGTATTCATCAGCTAGTTAGCAGGAAGAACGAGTACCCGACGATTGGAACCTGAGTATCCTGTGCCCCGTCCACAAGAAGGGAGATAAGACTGTATGCTCTAACTATAGGGGCATAAGTCTACTCCCTATTGCCTACAAGATCGTGTCAGGGATATTGTGCGAACGACTAAAGCCTATGGTCAACGAGATAATTGGACCATACCAATGTGGCTTTAGACCTGACAAGTCCACCATTGACCAGATATCTATTCTGCGGCAAATCCTAGAGAAGACCCAAGAGATGCAGATCGACACCTACCACCTTTTTGTCGATTATAAAGCAGCATTCGACAGTCCCCTCCAATCAAAGGTATTCCACGCAATGTCTGAATTTGGTATCCCCGCAAAGCTCATCCGGCTTTGTAAGATGACTTTAACTGATACTAGGTACTCAGTTAAAATTGGAAAGAACCTCTCCGAAGAATTTTGTACCAAAAGAGGTTTCAGACAAGGAGACAGCCTTTCGTGTGATCTTTTCAACATTTTGCTGGAAAAGATAATACGAGATGCAAATATCAAAAGAAATGGCACAAATTACACCAATAGCCACATGTTACTTGCTTATGCTGATGACATAGGCATCATGGGACGATCAGTAAAGGAAGTAACTGATACCTTTAGGAAGGTCGAAGCAAAATCTGCGAAAGTCGGTCTGGCGGTAAACGGCGAGAAGACCAAGCTGATGGTGTCGACGCGCAATGCGTCCATTGAGATCGGACCAACTGATGAAGTTGGTTCCTATAATTTTGAGGTAGTAAAAGACTTCGTATACCTCAGCACCGCGTAAACGCAACAAACGACATCAGTTGTGAAATCAAAATAAGAATTGTATTGGCCAACAGATGCTACTTTGGCTTAAGTAAGCAGTTTAAAAACAAAACCATATCTCGTCAAACAAAAATAACACTCTACAAAACACTGATACTAC
Organism: Musca autumnalis; assembly: GCF_047663935.1. NCBI lineage: Eukaryota > Metazoa > Arthropoda > Insecta > Diptera > Muscidae > Musca > Musca autumnalis. Next base: position 134,678 of record NW_027412444.1, read on the forward strand.
CCGTGCTGATGTATGGCTCCGAAGCCTAGGTACTTGCGCAAGCAGATAAGTCAGTGCTTGGTGTGTTTGAGAAAAAAATTATTCGAAAGATATACGCACCGATCTGCGTTGACGGTGAATATCGATGTCGTATGAACCACGAGCTGTATCTGCTATACAACGACATCAATATAGTTAAACGTATTGAGATGCAGCGATTGCGTTGGCTAGGCCATATAATAAGAATGAGCGAAGATGAACCCGCTAAAAAGGCGTATAAATTCGAGCCACATGGCGGTGCACGCGGAATTGGAAGACCAAAGAATAGATGGCGCAAACAAGTGGATGAAGAGATGACAAGGCGCGGTATTCCAAAAGCGAAGCACAAAACAGAGAGAATTGGAGATTTTTTCTTAGTTCGGTCTATGGAACGAATGTTCTGTAATGGGCCAGCTAATTAAGTATCTTGCCAGACGTATGCAATCCACTATTGTGGTTCTTCCGTTTAAGTAGAGTATCTACATACAGATATTTGTCTAAATAAGTTCACGTTCTGCTTAATTTACTGAACATATTTAAAAAAGTTTCTTGGGTATGGAATATCTAGCCTAGTTTAAGCCCCAGTACAGAATGTATTCCTATGTTTACTTATACAACTATTAAATTTAACAAGCTACTTTAGATAATGTCAAAATAAATTACAATTTACATATCACACAAAAGTGATTCTATGCAGATTTGTCACTCAAGACAGACAAAAGATAAGCAAGTTGTATAAGAATCATAGCATGACGACGGCATCATATCGACGCCTCCAAACAATAGTATGCTAAGTCGACTTAGCATGTTTTCAAGTTCTTTACATTTTTATATTTAACGTCCTTTAACTTAAATTCTGTCAAATTTTGGTAATAATCGGACAATCCGAACAGAAGTTATAAACAAATATTTACTTAGCATAGTAATGAAGTTCAAAAAAATTTCCACACTTTGAGAGCTTCTCCTGCAAAACTCACTTTTTAGACTTAGCATACTATTATTTGGAAGTGTCGTTATCTTCTTGGAAAATTCAAACAAACCAAACGGAAAGTACTTTCACAAAATTGAAACGAAATATAATGTTTGAAATGTAATGTAACAAGTAAATATAAATAGTAACAGAGAAACTACAAATAGAAAGAAAGAAATGAAAAAGAAGTTTTTAATTCTTTTTTATTACATTTCTCGACAAGTCATAACTTGTATCGTCAGAATAAGAACATCACGTAATGGTGACATTTATATGTTGTTGGTTTAGGTTTTTGCCCTTAAATACATCTACATTTATTTCTAAGGCGGAAGGAAAGACTGGCCGAAAGGAAAAGTATGTAAGGAAGTTCTCCACTTAAAAATTAATATTCATATTATCAACCACCCGCCTTACAACCTCTTTATAAACAGACGCCAAAAGTAAGAAGCGGTGATACAGTAATGACAGTATGACGGAAGTTTCACTATTTTTTATGCATTCCCTTTCCAATCCAATGAACAAAAACTTGTCTATTCCGGAGACAAGGCTAACGTGTTGGCGTTGTCTTGCATAAGTTGTCATAATTTAGCACGCACACACAATCACTCGCACACAAATACAAGTGATGAAACGCATTTGCTTTATAGAATGAGGAAAAACAACAAACATTTTTCAAAGTTGTCACTTTTCATGAAGCTGGTGGATGACTTCTTACTCAGTGTCGACTTACTGTTGCTTTTCTTACTACAATTTACTGGAACAGTAGAAGACTTTCTCTATTTTAGACTTTGCAACTTTGTTAACAACTTTGTTAACAACTTGCCACTAAAATGGTCTGGTGCTAATAATAATGATGATAATGTGCATGGCAATGAAAGAGAAAGCGAATAGAGAATGGAAGAGAGCGAGTTACTTAAATATTTACAATTGATGTTAGGGTTAATATTTTTTAAAGTACTTCTTAAAAAAATATCAAAACATATTGCGACAACATGTAATATGCAACATGACGTAATTGGTATTTGAATAAATTGCGAACATGAAATAAATAACAAGTAAAAAATAGTTAAGTTCGGTCGGGCCGAACTTTTGTAACCACGGGGAACCTTAAATGTCGAATTACAAGTAGTTCGGTCAACAAATGTAGCTAAACTCTTCCACAAACCTAAAATCTGGGAGTAAATGTATATGGTGGCTATACCAAATACCAGAGGCTATACTAAAACATGGAACCATTTTAGGTGGACATGTTTTGTGACCACAGGCAACCTCAAATGTTAATTTACAGGTACAAATTACAGAACATTTGCTCCATAGGCTGAACTAAGAAAAGATCTCCAATTCTCTCTACTTGTTGCTTCGCAATCTATTCCTTGGCCTGCCAATTCTGCGTGCACCGCCAAGCGGTCCGTATCTATACGCCTTTTAGCGGGTTCATCCTCGCTCAATCTTATCATATGGCCAAGCCAACGCAATCGATGCATCTCGATACGTTTAACTATATTGATGTCGTTGTATAGCAGATACAGCTCGTGGTTCATGCGACGTCGATATCCACCTTCAACGCAGATTGGTCCGTAGATCTTTCGAAGAATTTTTCATCGTTCTTTCCATATCCTGAGCACACTATCTGTATCAGTTGCCAAAATATCTTGCTGCTGGTGGATGTGCCTGTACCAAAGCCATCATTTTGATGCTTGACTCTTTGGTAGAATTTTCGGACTTCATTCTGGTTCTTGTACATCTCGATTTTTTCACACTCCCGCTTTCCATCTCTCTTTTTCTTGCGGAAAAGACGTTTTTCCTCTTTCCTTTTCTCCCAATATCTCTCTCGTGCGCTACGCGTTGCTACGGATTGTAAAGTAGCCATATATGCCACATTTTTCTCTTCGGTAGCAGCACGACACTCCTGATCATACCATGGATTCCAATTATGGATTTTGCGGCTATTTGTATGGTTGCCCACTCCATAGCCACTTTGCTACTTTGCCATTGCGTTGATATGTTATCGGGATGAGGAGTGCTTTGATTAAGCAGTTGGGCTGGTTGAGTTGAATATGCTGTGGCTATCTGTTGGATTGCAGCTTACCGATATCTAACTTTCGTGTTGTGTCTCTTCGTGCTTTGTTTGCTACGTTTAACCGTGTGCGTACCTTTGCTGCAACAAGGTAGTGGCCCGAGTCTATGTTTGCTCCTCCAACGAACCCATATCCAACACGCTCGATGGATGTCTTCCATCTATCACAACGTGATCCGTGCCCTTATGGATGTCGAGATGTTGAAATGTGGTGCTGCTAACTACCATGTTTTTTGCCACTGCGAAGTCTATCAGCCTCATACCATTGTCAGATGTTTCAGTGTGGAGACTGAATTTTCCGACTGTTGGGCCAAATATATTTTCCTTTCCAATTTTGGCATTAAAATCGCCTAGAATAATTTTAATGTCATGGAAAGGACAACGGTCATTTGTTTCTTCTAAGCGCTCATAAAATATATCTTTGGTCAGTTAGTCCTTGTCTTCAGTGGGAGCATGAGCGCAAATAAAGCTGATGTTGAAGAATTTTGCTTTTAAACAAATTGTAGCAAGTCTTTCATTCACTGGTGTGAAGCTGAAGACCAGATGTTTTAACCTCCAACCAACCGCAAATCCGCAACAAAACTCATGCTTTGTGTCATGGCAGCTATAATACAGTGCGTCACCTTTAGGTGTTGTTGTGACACCTTTCCCATTCCATCGTATTTCCTGTATGTCAGTTATGTCGGCCTTGTACTTTTCAAGTACATTTGCCAATGCGTAAACTGCACATTCTCTATACAGACTGCGAACATTCCAGGTGCAGATTCGCAGGTCATGGTCCTTAAAACGTTTGCGAGGGTCGTCAAATTTTGAGGGATTTGTTTTTGTTTTGTTTTTCATAGTGTTAATGCCAAAATCCTGGGTCTCAGAGGTCCTTGTTGGCTTCTGGCAACTCAGACTTTTCCCTATGCCATTTACTCTTTTTCCTTCTCACTGCCGCTCACCTACTTATATATGTATGCGTGTCGTCTGTGCTTTCTCGGACTTTCATACCTTTCTTTTTGTTTAACACAAATCACTTGCTATTCAACCATCCACTCGGTAAGCATCGATTTCCCACAAACTTAATTTCTATTGTTTTCAATAAAAGGAGCAATATTCTGTTCCAAATCACATTTTGATTCCTCCTGTGTTTTTCTTTTCCTTTCTATTTCACGCAATCCAATCTGGGAGAAATATTGTGTTTCCAACAATATTTCTTTGGTTCGGGTTCTAAGGTTTTCACTTTCTACAGGAAAACATTCAACGCTCAAACTTGGTGTTTTCATTTGGTCCTAGCGATCCGGATTCAAAGCCCTGAAATTTCTGTTCCAGTTTGGATTTTCCCGCTGCAGTTTTTATTTCAATTTTTCATCACTTCATCCATCAACACCTAAGGTAAGTTTGTGATTCGTTCTGTTACAAAAGTGCAAATTTTTCTATAAACAAAAGTGCATTTGCCGTCGGCAAAACGTCTTTTCATTTCATTCAATACGCGGTTTCGGTGGAAGAGTGTCGGTTGTGTTTCATTTTTTTTCTAAGAGAAAAGTGCAATTGTGTTTTTTTTCTGTTAAAATTATCCGTTCGGTGGTAAATTTAATAATAAAATAATAATTTCTCTTTAATTCGTTCAATTTTCATTGCAATTGTTGTTGCATTTATAAAAAAAATAATAATAAGAGAAGCTTTCTACTCTTTTTTCTACATTAAAACATAATTGCATTATTTCTCATCCTTTTGTGCTTCATCCCCGCATTAAATTTCGAAATTCGCGCTGCATCTGCTCGTGTGTGGTATTCACAACAAGTGACAACAACAATTCCTTTATTCTCATTATTCCTCCATTACACTCGTTCCCGCTGTGTACTGGTGATATTACAGTGTCTTTTGTTGTTGTTGCTTGTTTTCTATCCTATTCATGTGTTAATAGAGTTCTACACATTGATTTTCTACTCTTTGAGCACAATTAAAATACAGGGTTGTCAAAATCGACAAAATTCGACTTTGATATTTTGAAATTCGACTTTCACTCAGGGTTCTCGAATTCGATTTTTTCTTTCCAAATAATATTAATTATTTGCATTCTTTCATATTTTTTTGATATTTTCTATTCAAAACAATTAAAATTATTTATATTTCGATTCGCATTGATACGATAAAATATTTTTTGAGACATTATTCTTGTTTTTTGAAAATATTTTATTGTTCAACGCATAATTATTTTTTCATATAATTATAAGTGTGATTTTGAGTACAAGTGTATTTATCATAAAAATACTTGTGTAAAAGGTCTAATTTATTATCAAATTCTTGAATTTAGACTTTTTTTTTTCACAATTTCAAGGATTTTTTCATACATTTCTGCCGTTTTAGTTGTCCGCTTTCTCTAAAACTGACAGTATTGTCCAGAGTTCTTTGGCTTCATTATCACCTTTGAATACTTTTCCTTGAATTCGGCCTAACAAAAAATTTAGTTTTTGTACAGCAAATTTCTGTGCTTAAGTTGTTTTTATCTCAACTTTTTTCTCGAAAATTCCAATTTCCGTCTATTCGACGTATATTTGTTACGTTTTTGGTTCATTTTTCTTTCGATTCGAAGTTATTCTCAAAATGTCTCTAGATTCGTTCATTCGTCTAGCCGACACCCTCGTGGGATTTGACGCTGATCTAGCTAATAATATTCTTCCAGTCAACTCTGTTCACTTAATTCGGCTTCATACCGAGGAAATAAAGTCCTTATGGACTAAAATTAAATCAGAGTATGACACTTCGTCAAAGACTATGTTTCAGAAGCCCACGAGGAAGAAGAATCAGGTGACGAAGATCAAGCTTCTGAACTGGACACAATTCGCGCTAAGTTCAAAACCATTTACCTTACTTATTGTAAGTGTATTGCCAAATTGTCCGAAATTTCAGACGAACTGCAGGCAGCTGCTGCTCCTAAGCAATCTCCAGCCCAGTCTAGTCAGTTCCTCAATCCCATTCCTCCAACATTCCTTCAGGATATTCTTTCAATTTGCCACCTTGCGATCTTGAAGTTTTTTCAGGGGATTCTATGGCATGGCCCACATTCCGTGACATGTTCACGGCTATGTACATAGATAACTCCCGTCTCAGTTCTGTGGAAAAACTGTTTCACTTAGTCCAGAAGACGAAAGGTGAAGCAAAAGAAATTGTTCAGAAGAGCCCTCTAACCAATAATGGATTCGCTCAAGCTTGGTCCAGTCTTTGCGATCGCTACGAAAACAAGCGAATTCTCGTCAATGGCCAGCTTAAGGTCCTCTTCAATTTACCCACTGTTCATTCCGAGTCCTCTCAGGGTCTAAAACGCCTTCAGCGCGATATAAACTCCTGTATTTCTGTCCTGAAGACCTATGATATTGATGTGAAGAGCTGGGATCCGATCTTCGTCTTCTTATGTTCCAACAGACTGCCTGATTCAACACTCACGCTTTGGGAACAAACTCTATCTGACAAGTCCAGTATTCCACGGTGGGCGGAATTGGACAAGTTTTCTGACCAACAGGTACCTAACGTTAGAGTCTGTTTCCGAAATGCGAAGAGGTGTTCCTGGTTCCATTCACAAGGAAAATTCGTCCGAAGGCAAGTCTAAACCTTCCAAAAACTTCAGTTCGTTCCAGAACAAGGTCTCTGATCCAAAGTGTCCCCTATGTCCAAATGAGGCTCACATTATTCGAAAGTGTCCTAAATTCCTGAGGATGAATCCCGATGCTCGCAGTTCTGAGATTAAACGACAAGGTTTATGTCTCAACTGTTTTTCCAAAACTCATTCCGTGAAGAATTGTCCAAGCCAGCATAATTGCTATACTTGCAATAAGCGACACAATACTTTGCTCCACAAGATTCCAGTCAATTCTGCTTCCTCCGTACCGTCTACTGCATCTAACAAAGCTTCACATTCAAATCTCAATCCCAGCTCCGCTTCATTCTCTCGTTCAGAAATACAGTCCACTAGCAACGGAGCCGGGAATGTGCAAAATTTCTTTTCAACCAATGCTCAGGGAGTTTTGTTGGGAACCGCCATGGTACAAATTGTGCATAATGGCGTAACTTATTCAGCTCGTGCCCTGTTTGATTCTGGGTCTGAAGGTACATTTATCACAGAGCGTTTATTCAACCAGATTAAGTTACCCTACAAGCGTACAAATGCTCAAATTTCAGGACTAAATAATTCAAACTCTGCCAGTGTACGTAAACAGTGCACTTTCATTCTTGCTTCTAAAGTCGACCGCAATTTCGAGTTGACAGTTAACGCTTTTGTAATTCCAAGACTTTCGGGCAATCTTCAAGCCATTCTATTCCGGCATCCTTCTTTAAAGATCTTCCTAATATTTCGTTGGCTGACCCAAATTTCTTTAAGAGTTCGCAAATCGACTTGCTGTTTGGTAGCGACGTTCTACCTTCTCTAATGCTTCCTAATTCAAAGGCAGGTATTTGTGGCTCACTTCTAGGTCAAGAGACTATCTTCGGATGGATCTTGACAGGTCCTATTGCTAATAATTCGTCCAGGTCAGTTAACATTAGTTCAAATTTCTGTGAAATCTCTTTACATAAAGAGATTTCACGCTTTTGGGAGGTGGAGAATCTTCCAAGGAAGAACTTCCTATCCCCTTCCGATCAATTTTGTGAAGATCTGTTCAAATGTACTACTACAAGAGCAGGTGATGGTAGGTATATTGTTCGCTTGCCTTTTAAGGAGGCAAATTCGAATGGCGTAGGTTTGGGACATTCCAGGTCTAGTGCTATGGCTCAGTTCCTTAGGAACGAAGCTCGACTAATGCGAACTCCCGAGTTAAAGGAAGAGTATGATCGAGTTGTTCGGGAATACAGTGAGTTGGGTCATATGCACTTGGTTCCTTCTTCCAGTTCTTCCTCCCGTACTAATTATTATTTACCTCACCACGCGGTGGTCAAGCCTGATCGCGCATCCACAAAGGTTCGAGTGGTTTTCAATGCGTCCTCTCCTTCTTCAAGTGGTTTGAGTCTCAATGATATTCTTCATACTGGTCCAATTCTACAATCAGACTTAACCATGCTAATTCTAAGATGGAGATTCTTTCGTTACGTATTCAATGCCGACATCGAGAAGATGTATAGGCAAATTCTAGTTCATCCAGAAGATGCTAAATTCCAGAGGATCTTATTTCGTTCTACTCCAAATGAAGAAGTTCAAGATTTTCAGTTACAAACAGTAACATTCGGTGTGAATTCGGCACCTTACCTTGCAATTCGTGTTCTACATCAGTTAGCTGATGACGTTCTTTCTGAGCTTCCTAGAGCAAGTGACATTCTTCGCAACTTTATGTACGTCGATGATGTTTTAGGTGGTGCTCATTCCATTTCGTTGGCACTAAGTCTATTCAGGAGTTGCAATCTGCTTTGAAATCCGCAGGCTTCTCCTTGCGGAAATGGACCGCAAATGTCAAAGATATTCTGACTGATATTCCTTCCGAACATCTACTTCGAAAGGACTTTCTTGAATTCGAAGAAAGTAGTACTGCCAAAATGCTAGGCATACGATGGGATGCTCATTCCGATTCCTTCTTCTTCATGGCCCAACCATTCTCCGACTCAGTCACGTATACCAAGCGTTTACTTCTTTCGCAAATAGCGAAATTATTCGATCCAGCCGGTTGGCTTTCGCCATGTGTGGTTTTGGCAAAAATTCTGATGCAGAGGATTTGGGCTTCTGGCATAGATTGGGATGAGATTTTGTCCCAGGACATCGTTTCAGATTGGTTGCGGTTCCAGGCTGACTTTCCTTCCATCGATAAAATCAGAATTCCACGCTGGGTACATTTCACTCCAGCCAGCACTGTTCAATTCCACGGTTTCTGTGACGCGTCGGAAAGCGCGTATGCAGCGGCGTTGTACGTTCGCATTTCTTCCGGTGCTTCTATTTCAACGCACCTAGTCTATTCGAAGACTAAAGTAGCTCCCTTGAAAACCCTGTCCATTCCGAGAATCGAGTTATGTGGAGCAGCACTTCTTTCAGAGATGATCGATAGCCTTCTTCCGCTGTTGGACGTTCCGTCATATTCCATATTCTGTTGGACGGACTCCACAATTGTTCTTTCGTGGTTAGCTAAGCCACCATGTTTCTGGAAAACTTTCGTGGCGAATAGAGTTTCCAACATAATTCAAGTTGTTGATTCTTCCAAGTGGCGTCATGTCTCTTCCGAGACGAATCCTGCTGATCTGGCAAGCAGAGGCGTTCTTCCGTCCGACCTAGTCGGTAATGACTTATGGTGGCAGGGCCCTCATTGGTTGCGAGATTCATCGACAACGTGGTGCGCAGGTAACGTTACAGTTCCGGATACCACTCTGGAGAGGAAATCCATCCAGGTAAACTTCGCTTACTTTTCCGAATTCGACGACGTTCTAGCAAGGTTCTCTTGCTTCGGCAAGGCCCTTCGTTCTCTCGCTCTTGTCTATCGATTCATCTCTCGTACCCATCCAAGGCAACGTTCCGATTCGGTCCCTCAATCTGGTCCTTTGACTAGTGAGGAGTTAAACCTGGCACGGAATCGCTGGATTCAAGTGTGCCAAAAAGCATTCTATCCGAACGAGTATAATGCATTATCTGCTAAACGCTCCATTCCTGCTTCCAGCTGTATTCGAAACCTTAATCCTTTCCTAGATTCGGAAGGAATAATTCGTTCAAGTGGCCGACTTTCTTCCTCACCTGGCTTATCTTTTAATGAGAAACATCCCATAATTCTTCCTTCCAATTGTCATTATTCAAAGTTGCTTGTTTCATTCGTTCATTCGGTAACTCTTCATGGTGGAAACCAGCTAGTTCTGAGAATTATTCGATCTCAATACTGGATTCCGAAAGTCAAGAATCTCATCAAGGTTACCATAAATAAATGTAAAGCTTGCTTCTGTACAAGCATCGTTGTCAGCGACAATTAATGGCAGCACTTCCTCCAGAAAGAACTGAGTTCTCTCGGCCGTTCACCCGAACTGGTCTTGATTTCGCAGGGCCTTTCGATATAAAAACCTATAACGGTCGTTCTTGCCGTATCACCAAGGGATACGTATGCGTTTTCGTGTGTTTCTCCACGAAGGCTATTCATCTGGAGGCCACATCGGATCTTTCGACATCCACTTTTCTTTCCGCCTTTCATCGCTTCGTTTCGCGACGAGGGTCTCCTTTACACTTGTATTCTGACAATGGTACAACATTTGTAGGTGCTTCGAAACTTCTCGCTCGGAACTTCCTTCAGGCCGTTCGTGAGGGTGTTACTGCTCACTATGGACTCCAGCAGCTAACGTGGCACTTCATTCCACCAGGTGCCCCTCACATGGGTGGTTTGTGGGAGGCAGGAGTGAAAAGTTTCAAAGCCCACTTTCGAAAATTCGCAGGTACGATGAAGTTCACTTTCGAGGAATTTTCCACACTACTTTCCCGCATAGAGGCGTGCCTGAATTCGCGTCCTCTATCCCCTATTTCTCAGGATCCCACCGATCTTGCGGCCTTAACTCCAGGTCATTTTCTTATTGGGACTCCTATTCTGGTTCCCGTGGATCCGTCAGTCGATATTTCTTCCATTTCTATGCTCAATCGTTGGGAAAAGCTTAAGGCTATTCATCAAACATTCTGTTCTCGATGGAAGAACGAATACTTGCGTGAACTTCAGAAACGCAATAAGTGGCAAACTTCCGAGCCCAACGTCACCGTCGATTCACTAGTCGCCGTCATCGATGACAATCTTCCACCGAACGCGTGGCGTCTCGGCCGCATTTCGAAAGTATATATGGGTTCAGACGGTCGTGTACGTGTCGCGGATGTAGTTACCCAACGGGGAACTATAACCCGGCCCATCACGAAACTCGTCGTAATATCCGCCCAAAACTAGTACTTTCTGCCGATACCATTATTCGTTCTGATGTCCAATCTATAACATTCCGTTATATTCGTTCCGATGTCCAATCTATAACAATCCGTTATATACGTTCCTTCTACATTCCGTAGAACAATATGTCCAGCAGATCGCCATCCCGTGCAAGATCTATCGTCCGCTCCAGTGCCGTACCAGAAAGGCAGCGTTCGTCCTATTCCTGCCGCATCTGTAAGAGCCGTCACCCCTTGCGCCTCTGTAAAAGGTTCCTGGGTATGACCGCCTCAGATCGCCTCGGTGTTGTGGAAAAATACAAATACTGCAGGAACTGTTTAGCCCATGAACATTCTCATGGTGACTGTTTCTCTTCACAAGGATGCAAAAAGTGCCATCGCCGCCATCACACCTTACTCCACATTCAGCAGCAGGAACAGCGTGATAAGGTCCCAGTTCGTACGAGTCCCGAAGGGCGCTCTAATTCACCTGCTGGGCCGTCACCATCGACTTCCAAAGCGAGCACCACCCAAGCTTTGTCCTCCCTTCTGCGACAAAACACCGTCATCTTGGTGCCTACCGCCGTCGTTCGAATTTCGGATGGCAATGTCAAATCGTCCACAAGGTGCCTCTTGGATTCCGGCGCTTCGGTCAGCAGAATAACCAAGAAGCTAGCTGACTCGCTTAATTTGACCACGCTCACAATGGATACTGAGACGCTTTGTCCGTTGACTTTACAATCCCGCTTTAATTCTGAGCGTCAAGTGGATGTCATGTTGAGAGTGGACAACCGGAGCGGCCTCCGAACTCCCTCCAAGTCACTACCGGAAAAATTCAAGGATAACTTTCCCAACCTATATCTCGCCGACTCGAAATTCCATGAGCGTGCTGCCATCGACATCATTCTAGGTGCTGACGTCTATACCAAGGTGGTTTGCGATGGATCTATTTCAAGACCGGGGATGCCAACCGCTATAAATACGATATTTGGTTGGGCTATTTTTGGTCCTTATTCATCGTTGCTCCTGAGTTCGAGCACAAATGAAAAATAACATGTTTCTATCCTGAGACATCCTTATTTCTATCCTGAAATAAAACTTGAATTCCATTGAAAAATTTGCACTGATTTCTTTTTATTTCTATTTTCATGAACGAAACACAAACTTTCCTTTTCAGCTACATCTACATGATCCATCATATACATATTCGAATTTTAAAATACCGAAAATCGGGTGGTACCGTTATATGGGGGCTATACCAAAACGTGGACTTATCGTCGGTGTCATGCTTAAGTGTTCCATACGTCATTTGCCTGTTTTGAGATAATCGCATTTTAATGTTTTATGTCACAATTGTGTGGAGCTGACTAAAGCAAATATTAATATTTTTGACTTGAAATATTAATAATAGTATATAGAACATATTTGCAAAAATTTAGAGGAATATGAATTGGAATATAAAAGTTATAGAGATTTTTTTAAAAAAAGATATTTTGTTGATTTGTTCCATATCCGCACTTATGACACAATTGTGAAATATTGTAAATCACATGGGACAAAGTGACAAAAAAAAAATTCCATATTTGCCTCAATAAATTAAATACTTCTAAATCGAAATTTTAAATTCTGATTTTTGAAATGTGTTTTTAAACTTCTAGCTTTTTAAAATATTAATTTCATAACTGAAAAAAGTTTATGCCTTTCCGTCGAGGCGTGGATATCTCGGAAACTAGAGCAGATAGGAGAAAGCCGATTAGAAATTCAGAAAGAGCATACCGGAAAACCCTAGAAACCACCTATATCTCAAAAAGTGAAAAATGGCGTATGGAACACTTAAGCATGACACCGACGTTATGTTGACAATTTTTGGTGGCGATGTTTCGTGACCGCAAAAGGTTAAATTATAAGTAGTTCGGTCAAAAATGTAGTTTAAATCCACAAAATATCGAAAATAGGGTGGTTATATGGCGTCTATACAGAGTTGCCGAATTTGGACGAAAATGTCGATTTTTCACTTAAGACAAAAAGTAGGTCCCATATCATTGAACCGATATGAATCGACATGCATTCATTCATGTCATGTCTACCTTGTCCGTTCGGGGATAGAGATGGAATCTCTTTGGCAACAAGGGAGACTTCGGGATATTTTCTGTGATACAAGTTTGGCCGAGTAGAAACAACAGCATATTTGCTGTCTTCTGATTAGTTTTGACAACTCTACTTGAGTTATTGTCATTTTTCCGTTCTATGTAGTACGTTTTGAACAATGTCAATACAAATTACAAGCAAAAACTTGTTAGGGTTTTCAAATTTAAAAGGGGGACAATTTAAAAAAAATAGTAGATTCTTGCAGTCCAGGTACAGACCATATGTGGTAAAGAGGACTAGATCAGAAGGTGGGCTATGTCGGTAATTGTTTGCAAGTAGTTAGTGTTCTCACCTCATTAAAACGAATTTTGTTATGCCTGTCCGATTAGGTCAGATTTGAGACTGTGGCGGAAAATCTACTAAGAAGAGTATCAATGACATAACAATCTGCTAAAAAAATTGCTATTTAACGGCCAACAATCTTAGTTTAGAACATGTTTGACGATTTTTGAGATTTTTCAATTTTAATTGACGATTTTTTGTCGATTTTCGGCCAAAAACTGTCGGCAACACTGGGGCTATACCAAAACTATGGAAGAAAGACACTCGGGTGCAAACATTTATCGCACTACGGACGCTAAGGTGATTACAGCAGACGGATATACGATCAGATTTTGGTGCTGATGAAGAAAATATTTACTTTATAGGGTCGCAAATGTATATTTCACTGCGTTACAAACGGAAAAACAAACTTAATATATCCTCCATACTATGGTGGACGGTATTAAAAGAGTGGGTGGTAAAATAACTCATATTTTAATATTAAATTACAAAAAGTTTCCTAAAACCACAGCCCCTATCATGTAATAAAGTGGTTAATATATTTTCAACTACCGGTTTAATCGGGCGACGTTTCTCATATAAAATGTAGCTCAAACATATACCACTTCCTTCTCTTAATTGTACGAGAGCTGCACGAAAACTACCTAGGCAACACCGCATACTGCCAGGCGCAATTTGCAATTGTTGGATAGTTTGACAGTCTTTAGCCTAGACTTACTCAGGACAGTTTATCGTACGACCATGTTATGTGTTGTTTACAGTGACTTGAAAAATGATTTTGCAAAAAAATGGAATTTACTTGTGAACATTTTCGCCCAAGAATTTGTCACAATTTTTGACGTAGATAAGCACCGCAAGAGTGTATCGATCAAATTAATTCTTTGTATTTGGATAAAGGACCACCCTATAGAACTATGAAAAACTGGTTTGATGAATTCTACCGTGGTCGGAAGTCGCCAAAAAAAGAAGGTCGTGAGGGTCGCACAAACTCGTTCGTTATACCAGATGAAAATTATGCCGTGCATGAACGGATATTGGGAGATCGCCACGTTATATACCGTGAGATAGAGGCATCCTTGGGTATTTCTTCCACCAACTGAGATTTGATATTGCATAAACACCTGACCGCAAAAATGGATTTTTCTCGTTAGATCCAGCAAAATGAGACAATCGCTCAAAAAAAGGAATCGATCTTCGAAAGCAAGCCAAATCAAACGAAAGTTTTTCATGCAAGAATCACTTCGAAGCAAAAGCTTGCCTGTTTCTTCAGAAAAACTGTACGTGTGGCGACTATACAGCTTGAGAAATATAGGACGCTTTATTCTGAGTGGTACACTTTAATTTGTTTGCCTGAAGTCTCTTGAGAAGTTCGAAAAACGAACAAGAGAAGACAAATCATTCTGCATCATAATAATTTGGGCTCTTCCACATCGATTTAAACCAGTGATGGCCAAAATCACACATTTGCAGATTATAACTTGCGGTAGTGTGAGTGGAAACGTAAACAATGCGTTAACCGAACGAATGTGTATACAGTGTACGTGTGTGTCGCATGCCCGCGGGCATAGGAAAGTTGTTGTTGGTGGCCATCACTGATTTAGACCAACTCCTGTTTGGCCGGACAAAACGTGGAATTGATGGTCATCCGTTGTACGGCCTTGACTGGGGATCCAATGACTTCATCAAGAAAAAAGACGTGGTCAACGATTTTTGTTGCCTGAAAATGCTGTAAAATCGCTCAAAAATCATGTTTTTGAGGTGTTTCAGTCGGACTGGAAAAAGTGCTTCGCCAATAGGTTTGAGCGAATGAAAAACTGTATAAATCATGTGGGAGACTACTGAAGAAAACAATAAAATCGTTTTTAATAGCAAAAATTTGCGTTTTCATTGTTAGGCCAGATAGTTATCGTTCAACCCTCGTATTGATTAACTTTACCACGTAAAGGTTGCTGACCATTCGGACCATGTGGTTTTCGCAGTTAATTTTCTTAGTAGCCTAAATGCAGTGGCGAAAGTGTGAGCTAACATACAGCTGTGTTCAAAATAATAGGAGTGCCCATACACAAAATGGAATGGTACAAAAAAGCATGTTAAACTTCTAAATTTTTGCCAATTCTGTATTTTTTTAACATTGTTGGCATCCCAACTGTTAATTCATTAGCAGAAATATGGAAATTTGTCTTAAATTATTTACTGTTTACACCAACATTATAAATCGCCTTCAAATTTTTTGTTCAAAAAAATAGGAGTGTGGAAGAAAAAGGACAATGAAAATATATTTAGTTGAGTTTACAACCAAAGCTGTAAATATTTTAGTTAATAGTAGTAAATTCAATAAATTTGAAGTTTGTTTGAAAACAAAAATCCTTTGGTTGTAGTCAAAAACAGGATATTGTCCTTGTGACTATTTTTCCCATAAATTGAGCAATCATTGAGCAATTCAATGCATTTTATAGACAAAACCTTTAGAGATTGGAGTTCTTTAACTCTCTGACTGTTACATCTAACAATATATAATATATATAATGATTATTAAGTTGTGTATTTTGATCCTTGAGCCCAGGATAAGTCAATTTCCACTACCCCTTTATGTAAGGATCGGCAAAAAAAGCGTATCTATAAGGCATTTATTCCTCGACCAAAGAATGTTTTGAGGCCTTCAACATCTTATCTCCCCCCAGAATAATTCGTTTTTTCATATTTGAAAAATGGATGATTGACAGATATTATACATTTTTTTACACGCTTTCTTAAAAAGCAAACTTTAAAGAAATACTTTTGAAGTTGCCCTACGAATACGTTTATTAGGCTTTGAATCGTATAAAACACAGTTTTCTAATGGAACAAATCTAAATTAAGTATTTTTGAACGAAAAACGTAAGTTTATGTAGAAAAACATAGTACGGTGTATACCAAACCTAGTGTAGCCAAAGCCTGCCTATCACAAAATGGAGTATAACTACATTTCAAGGTATCACGTTTTAACAATTTTTTGAATATAAGCGAAATTGATTGTGTACACAAAGCTTACATCCTAAGGACCTCAAAATATTATTTGGTGGAGGAATAAATGCCTTATAGATATGCTTTTTTAGCCGATCCTTACATAAAAGACTAATGGAAACTGACTTAACTGGCGCTCAAGGATCAAAATACACAAATTAATGGAATAATAATCATTATATATTGTTCGATGTAACATCCAGAGTGTTAAAGAACTCTAATCACTAAATGTTTTGTCTATAAAATCCATTTAATTGCCCAATAATTGCTCAATTTATGGGAAAAATAGCCACAAGGACAATATCCTGTTTTTGGGTACCACCAAAGGATTTTTGTTTTCAAACAAACTTCAAATCTATTGAATTTACTACTATTAACTAAAATATTTACAGTTTTTGTTGTAAGCTCAACTTAATATATTTTTATTGTCCTTTTTCTTCCACACTCCTATTTTTTTGAACAAAAAAGTTGAAGGCGATTTATAATGTTGGTGTAAACAGTAAATAATTTAGAACAAATTGCCACATTTCTGCTAATGAATTAACAGTTGGGATGCTAACAATGTTAAACAAATACAGAATTGGGCAAACTGGAGAAGTTTAACCATGTTTTTTGGACCTTTCCATTTTGTGTATGGGCACTCCTATTATTTTGAACGCAACTGTACAACATGCGTGTTTGAGCCAACGGCTCAACATTCATTCAAGATAACAATGTTCGCTCTCGAATTTGTTTGTTTTGGGCGAGATATTCACGGATGCCTATTTTATATTGCATTGGTCAGTTCCGCTCAAGTGCAAGGAAGAACATCTCCCTGCCTAGAATAAAAAGAACCCTGGGCCATGGATCTGTTCCGTTTGCCATATCCGCATCCCTATGTCTAAATCGGAGAGATGTAATGGATGTAGGGAATGGGTGCATCATTACTCCAATAGGAGTTACGTTACTGGTTCGCAGTCCAAAACAATCCCAGCGCATATCTACTTTTGTCATTGGAATAAAAAATACCCTCGCAATATCCACCACAGCAACAAACGCAGCATCTTTTACTCCACATTCTTGTTCAGCTCCCCGGAAATGAATCATTCCTGCAATTGAATAGCAACGATCTCTTCCTGAACCATGGAAATGCTGATTGGCAAAGGTACAGACTTTAGTTAAACGGGTAGCTGACAGAATACTTGCTCGGGAATATCTGAAATTAGACCAAATTTCAAAGTTGGCGGGACTAAATTCTTCGTACAAACCCTGAAGACGCATGAGTTGAAGAAATTGCTCCTGAAATCAATAATCTAATAGGCGAGCACAAGCGGGAAAAGTGGCTAGACCATCTAAGCGAGGTTGCAGACGTCATCCGAAACGCGAAATCATCCAAATCGTTGGGTCCACACGGAATCTCAATGGCAATTCTGAAACAACTGGATGAACCGGGAGTTGAGTATTTAAAAACTGTCTTCAATTTATTATTAGCCACCCATATTGTACCAGAAGAGTGGAAAGTTGATAGGATGGTCTCACTACTGAAGCCAGTAAAAGATTTCAACAGACGCGAATAATTGAGGCCGATTTCCCTGTTTTCCTTGATGTCTGCAACAGAATGCCATCCTGGGGCCTGACCATGTTCATGAGGAGACGCCGATTTTACCAGTACAATGCCGTATTCGGGGACCAGCCACATCCATCGTAGAAGAAGAACGCCAACTGCCAAGGCAAACAAGAGAGGTTATAGTCTAATAAAAATACGGACGGTGCAGCAGTCTCAATTCGTATTGGGCCCAAATTGACAGCACGATTCCCAAAACTTGCCCTGTATGTGGACGGGAGCCGCACAATACTCTACACCTTCTTGCCTGTCTCCTGATTCTTTATGGACGCTGCCAGTGCAGGATGCTTAATTTTTAAAACTGGACACAGATCTGGGCACTGCTACAATAACTGTAACAACACTGATTTGGATGGCAGTAAATGCTTTGTTCTATGGGGATTTAAGGACTCATCACGAGTTGTGACAATCCGTCCTTTCTTATAATCAGATAAGTAAAGCGGTGGCAGAGAAAATTGATATCGGCACGTTTTGAGCAGATTAAACAGAGGGTGTAACAGTTTTCCTGACATTCTCTCGGTTAGGCAAATGACGTCATCTGGCAACACTCTATTTTACTTAAGACATACCATTTCCTATCGTCCCCATCAGCAAACCGCTTGATTCATCACTACTAAACTCTGCACTTTCTTTTATCTTAAGAAAGTTTACTCGACAAAATTCAGAGAGCTTAATACTCACTGCTTCAGGCAACGGTCCGAGGTTATGTCCGACCTCTAGCCTTATTCCTGGTGTTGTGAAACCCGAAGTGTGTCATTATTGCCCAGAAAAGTTTACGGTAGTACCAGCAAATAAGCGAGATAAGCTAATATTGACTAGATGAACTGATTCTAAAACTGAAGTGGCAAGAAGTATCCTGTTTAAAGTCACTTTCGAGCCTTGGGAAAACATAACAAGGAAGGCTTCAGGCACGCTTGGTAATCTCCCATTAACCGACAGGGAGAAGATAAGAGTAGTACGTCGCATGAGGTAACGATGAGGTACCACTACAGTACAGATTATGCCATAGAAAGTGTATGTCTGAGAGACCCTACTTATGCGTCTAACAGAAATCATTATTGATCATTGCCTAACAACACCATCCGAGAAGTGATCTTAAACTGCACATAAACAATGTTTGGTTGAACGTTTGTGCCAGGCTTGTATATTTAGAGTATTCCTCAAATATGTGTACATAATTGAAAGCAATTTAAAGGTCAAGAGTTCCTCTTTTACATGCCGGCGTATGTCATGTCGGAACAAGTATATACACATAAAAAATATATATTATTATTTTTCCGATCACCATTCAAAATTCTATGTTTCTTGTATGTATCAAACTCTTACCATTTTTTAAATTCCGTGTGAATTGGACTATATTTTGTACAACAAGTGTCTCAAAATTTAGTGTTTGGTTCATTTTTCTAGTTGAAACCCGATCTGCATTAAAAAATTGGTATCGATCGGTCCATTTTTGCAGATTAGAGTCTGACTTGAAGTTTTTTTAATGAAACGTAGTTTAAAACTTTTAAAAAATATAAAATATTAATCCACTCCAGACTTGTGGAAGATTATTTTAAAACTTTTAATTGTATTTTACACTAATTCTACTTTTATCTTATCTTAAATGTATCTATCAAAACTATAACCCTTAAGTTTTATTATTCTCCAAAGTGTTTACATTTTTATCTGCTTGCTTTTAAAACTCTTTTCTCAGGTGGATTTTAGTGTAATAGTGGTGCGAATAACTTGTATCCACACTAATACGCCACAAAGGCCAACCATTATGGAATTACGTTTCCCCAACATTGATATTTTACCTTTGTTTTTATTATTTTCTTCCTAAGGCTACTGATGCTCTTGGAAAACTTGTTTATCTTTTCTCGCTCACAACCCCAATAGCAATAATAAAATGCTATTATAAAACAAACACAAAAATGGTTATTACAACTCGACCGAGAGAGACCGAGGAAAACAGTTTAGTAAGGTAACCTTTTAAAAGTGAATTTTTAAATTTCCACTAAAACCATTTTGTTTAATGGACCAAAAACAATTGCGGTTTGGTTGGGAAAAGACAAAAAAAAATGAAAACAAAATTATCATTGGTAATGGGAGCTGCAGTTATAATAGGATATAAATTCTACGAAAAAAAATCATTTCAAAATATGGAATTTTATGTTAAAATATTGTGAGGTTTTTTCTAGAAATTTATTTGAGCACAGAAAATGATACCCAAACAAAATTGTAAACAAAACCATAAATTTTGAATGGAATTATTTACAAGTTTTATATTTATGAAGAGAAACAATTCGTATATTATGGTTATAACTTGAGGGATTGGGGAACAATTTGACCAGTCTATATATGTGTTATCTGCAATAGTTATTTATCCTATTTATTTTGATTGCTTCCATATCTCACAAAGATTGCTTATATCGCAATTGAACCGGTCAAATAGCAATCATTCCTGTCATTCACTCGTTCGTTCATTCATCAGTTCATTTCATTTTAGCCAATCCTTTAGCATGTTTAACACGTGTCTGGATAATGTGATAGTAATCGAGTGATGAGCAAATTCCTCATTCATTACTTGTGTTTTACATCGTGTTTTGCAATTTAAATTCACAGGTTTTCACTATCAAGGTTTTGATTACGTCTTTAAAGTATGAAGAAAAAAGTAAAATGCAGTTGTCGTACCACACATAGCCATGATAAGCTTTAATTTTAAAGGTTTTCCTGGATGTTTTGGTCACTTACCTGAAATCCCTGTAAGCTCCACACTTCTTTGTCGGATGAAAAGACACACGAGATGTAGTTGTGACCATTGAATTGATAAGTTCGCACCGAATATGCAAAGGTCACGGGTATCGCTGTTGTTAGGATTAGTATCCAGGCCATAATAATCGCTCTGAAATTGAAAATATATTTGCTTGGGGTTTAGTGGCAAATCATTGTTTTCATTCTATGTTGAAATATTGATTGGGTAGTTGTTATGGAAGGGATATGGGAGAGAGAGGACGAGAAATGTCACAGGATTTTTTTTTGTGTTGGATTGTTCATTCCACTTCAGCTTCTTTGTGGTATTGCTGTATTTGTTGATTTATGATGGGTGACGTAGGGGATGGAAGATACCAAGGAACGGTCCTGACCGGTTTTAACATGGCAAAGCCCAGGATTTATCTTGGTCCCTCTTTCATCTCAAGTGGACACTGACCTCCCCGTGGTGTCACCTGGGGAACTGCCTTTAACACCCGTTAAAGGTAGTGAGCTAACATGTGCCGCGCGTTCACCCATAAGAACGTTAAAAACTTGGGTTTGGGCGTCGGGTTAGTAACCCTCCCCTAGAAAAAACAGCCTACTATGAAAAAACGAAAGAAAAGAAAAACAAACCCCTCTAAAGTTGACGAACCCCGCAAACGTTTTAAGGACCATGATCTGCGAATCTGCACCTGGAATGTTCGCACTCTTTATAGAGAAGGTGCAGTCTTCGCATTGGCAGACGTACTTGGAAAGTACAAAGCCGATATTACTGCCATACAGGAAATACGATGGACTGGGAAAGATGTCACA
This sequence comes from Musca autumnalis, assembly GCF_047663935.1. Lineage (NCBI taxonomy): Eukaryota > Metazoa > Arthropoda > Insecta > Diptera > Muscidae > Musca > Musca autumnalis. The sequence continues at coordinate 156,165 of NW_027412444.1, forward strand.
ACAACACCTAAAGGTGACACACTGTATTATAGCTGTCATGACACAAAGCATGAGTTTGGTTGCGGTTTTGTAGTTGGTCGGAGGTTAAAACATCTGGTCTCCAGCTTCACCCCAGTGAATGAAAGACTTGCTACTATTCGATTTAAAGCAAAATTCTTCAACATCAGCTTTATCTGCGCTCATGCCCCAACCGAAGACAAGGACGAACAGACCAAAGATATATTCCACGAGAGCTTAGAAGAAACATATGACCGTTGTCCTGCCCATGACATTAAAATTGTTCTAGGCGATTTTAATGCCAAAATTGTAAAGGAGAATATCTTTGGACAAACAGTTGGGAAATTCAGTCTACATAGTGAAACATCAGACAATGGAATGAGGCTGATAGACTTCGCAGCGGCAAAAAACATGGTAGTTAGCAGTACCAGATTTAAGCATCTCGATTTTCATAAGGGCACTTGGTTGTCTCCAGACCAAAGAACAATAAATCAAATTGATCACGTTGTGATTGATGGAAGACATTCATCGAGCGTGTTGGATGTACGATCGTTCCGAGGAGCAAACATAGATTCGGACCATTACCTCGTTGCAGCAAAGGTACGTACCCGTCTAAACGTTGCAAATAAAGCACGAACAGACACAACACGAAAGTTGGACATCGCCAAGCTGCAAACACAACAGATAGCCACAGCATATTCCACTCAACTGACCCAATTGCTTAATGATAGCGCTTCTCGTCCCGATAACATATCAGCACAATGGCAAAATATTGCCCACTCCATGCAAACTGCCGCAAAATCAGTACTTGGATACCAGAGACCTCCACCAAAGAATCCGTGGTATGACCAGGAGTGCCGTGCTGCTACAGAAGAAAAAAATGCGGCATATAGGGCTACTTTACAATCAGTAGCAACGCGTAGCGCACGAGAGAGGTATCGGGAGAAAAGGAGAGAGGAGAAACGTCTTTTCCGCAGGAAAAAGAGAGAAATGGAAAAGAGGGAGTGTGAACAAATGGAGATGTACAGGAGACAGAACGAAGTCCGAAAATTCTACCAAAGAGTGAAGCATCAAACTGATGGCTTTGGTACAGGAATATCCTCCTGTAGAGATCAACAAGGTAATTTGGTAACTGATACAGATAGTGCGCTCAGGATATGGAAAGAACATTTTTCCAAACTGTTGGTATCCGATAGCAGTGAAGACGGCGAAGATACCACAGATCCAATCCCAGATGATGGTATTGAATGTATACCGCCCAGCCAAGATGAGGTAAGGACAGCAATAAACCGGCTGAAGAATAATAAGGCGGCAGGAGCAGATGGCCTACCAGCCGAGCTGTTCAAAACCGGAGGCGACACGCTGATAAGGTGTATGCATCAGCTAGTTAGCACCATCTGGCAGGAAGAACGCGTACCCGACGATTGGAACGTGAGCATCCTATGTCCAGTCCACAAGAAGGGTGATAAGACTGTGTGCTCCAATTACAGGGGCATAAGTCTGCTCCCTATTGCATATAAGATAGTATCTGGCATATTGTGTGAGAGACTAAAGCCTATGGTCAATGAAATTATTGGACCCTATCAGTGCGGCTTTAGACCTGGCAAATCCACCATTGACCAGATATTTACCTTGAGACAAATCCTGGAAAAGACCCAAGAAATGCAGATCGACACCTTCCATCTTTTCGTCGATTATAAAGCAGCATTCGACAGCCCTATACGTTCAAAGGTGTTCCAAGCCATGTCTGATTTTGGTATTCCTGCAAAGCTCATTCGACTTTGTAGAATGACATTAACTGAGACGAGATCCTCAGTTAAAATTGGAAAGAACCTCTCCGAAGAGTTTACTACCAAAAGAGGTTTCAGACAAGGAGACGGCCTGTCGTGTGATCTATTCAACATCCTGCTGGAAAAGGTCATACGAGACGCGAAGGTCAAAAGAAATGGAACGATATACACGAACAGCCACATGTTACTGGCTTATGCCGACGACATTGACATCATGGGTCGATCGGTAAAGGAAGTAACTGACACCTTTGCAAAAGTCGAAAGAGAATCTGCTAAAGTTGGTCTGGCAGTAAACGGCGTAAAAACCAAGTTGATGGTATCGACGCGTAATATGTCCATAAACACCGCACCATCTGTGAATGTTGGTACCTATAATTTTGAGGTAGTAAAGGACTTCGTCTACCTCGGCACCGCCATAAACACAACAAATAACATCAGTTGTGAAATACGAAGAAGAATAGTGTTGGCTAACAGATGCTACTTTGGGCTGAGTAAGCAGTTTAGAAATAAAGCCACCTCTCGTCAAACAAAAATAACACTGTACAAAACACTGATACTACCCGTGCTAATGTATGGTTCCGAAGCATGGGTACTTGCTCAAGCAGATAAGGTAGTGCTTTGTGTGTTTGAGAGAAAAATTCTTCGAAAGATCTACGGGCCAATCTGTGTTGACGGCGAATATCGGCGTCGTATGAACATCGAGCTGTATCAACTATACAATGACATCAATATAGTTGAACGAATCGAGATACAACGATTGCGATGGCTAGGCCATGTTATAAGAATGAGTGATGATGAACCCGCTAAAAAGGCGTATAAATACGGGCCGCATGGAGGTTCTCGCAGATCTGGAAGGCCAAAGCTTCGTTGGAGCGAACAAGTGAAACGAGATATCACAAAGCTACATATCCCAGATTGGGAAAATACAGCAGCAAACAGAGAGGATTGGAGATTTTTTCTTAGTTCGGCTTATGGAACAAATGTTCTGTAAAAGGCCAGCTAAGTAAGTAAGTAAGTTGATTTATGATTGTGGTTGATTATGATTGTTGCGTTTGCAATAATAGCTTAGAACTTTAGAGGTGATAATCGTTGGCTTATCGGTATCACATATTTTTTTTTTAATATGGTTGACAAGTAATTGTTCGACGCTGGTGCGCTAGTGTCGCACGTTCGACTCCAGCAGTAATGCTAAAATATATTTTTGCCTACTTTGAGAAGAACATGTTGCCTACTATATGAATAAGTCCTTGTCATCTGTGGTAAGAACTTTTATTCTCCTAATTCGTCTAATGCGAGACGAAAGAAATCTGTGCCTTGTTTTCGTTAGAACGTTGTAGACCATGAATATATTTATTTTGGTTTTTATAACCCCAGCACTAGGTCTGACGGTTTGAAACAGGGTTTCGGAGTCGAGGTATTTTTGGGTCGACTCCGACTCCAGGCCAATTTTTTTCACGACTCCGGCTCCGACTACGGGTCGACACCGAGAGTAAATTCCTATACCGCTAAAAATTAATAAAATGTGCACAAATTTTTAACTTTTTCGTTTATTTGGGTCCTTATAGGCTAATCTATTGTTCGTTCGAATATAATATTTAACTACAGAACATAAATATGAAGTAAAATTCATAACTATATTGTTTCTACTGAATCTTACATTGGAAAATAACAACAAAATACATAAATTATTTGTCGGTTTTTTGCACGAGAATATTCTGGTAGGAACTTTTCTTCGTGAGAAAATATCTCTTTTGCCAGGTATTGAAAATATAATATGAACATTATTTAACTTTTAGGAGAGAGAGGAGGTGAAGGAGATCCCTTTTCCCTTCTTATCCATCAGCTCAAAACGTTTTTATGAAAATTGTCATAGTCTGGCACAAGACTATGTGAAAATGACGGGACAATACAAATCATAAGGACTACATGCATTAAAAATTTATAAGCAATTCATGACCAGGTTTTAAAATGGAGGTGACCCCCAGTTAAAAATCACAATAAAAACCCTTTTCATGATTTTTTCCTAGAAAACTACGACATTTTGTGATAGATGTTTCCCTTCATCTGAAAGAGCATAACTTAATCTGCTTTCTGAAATTGTTTTTGAAAAATATACAGAAGTTTTGTGCAAATGGCCGTCTACGAAACCCTTTTCTTATGAAAGCGTTTTGCGGTGACAACTCCGCATTCCAAAATGCCATTTTGAGAAAACCGCTCATTCTGAGCTAATTTTTGTCCGATCGACTCGAAATTTTTGCAACTTATTCGAATCCACCTGTTATTTAAAATAAGCAATTAAAAAATTGCCGATTTTGTAAAATTTGTAAATGGCCATAATCCCTTAAAATCGATCGATGAATTATTAGATTTTGATGTCCTTACCAAAATTTTCGGAGGAACATACATATCTGTAGATTTTTTCATGTAGAGAATCGGATCTTGTGCTTATTTTTCAGTTCAAGACCAAAAAGGACATGGAAGAAACTGAGCTAGAAGGACAAAATAATCTACAAATGGATTCTTCATTCTATTTATCTGAAAACATTTCATCTCAAAATGATGAAAGAATATCGCCGAACAAAGATATAAAGCTACTTACTCAAGCATTATTGGGGGTCAATAAAAAATTTTTACGTCATAACTCAGAAACTTCTGCTATGGGTCCTTTGGAGTTCTTAATATATTCGATAGGGGCTTTCATTCCCAACATGAATTTTCTACCCCTAGACCTTGACTTCCATTTTATGTCACAGTGTAATCAGTAAGATTTCCCATAGCGATCACAATGACAGACAAAGATTGTGAGGTGTCATCTTTGTCTGTCATTGTGATCAAGATGAGAAGATCAGTAGATTTTTTTAGAATACCAGTAGATCTTCTGACAGAAGTCTTGTAGGACTTATATAAAAGACGTTAACTGTCCAATTATAATTCGATTGTCATAGAACATTACTTTTACTTGCAACAAAAATAAAGGATCAACTGAATCAAAAATATTCTGTACATGCAATTTATAATAAAAATAGAGATGAAAAGACTAGATTTCAAAGGCCAGTAAATATCCTGTGAATCGTTCTCTAAATTTGTATAGTATACCGTTTGCTTATATGTTTTTTTAGCTCTCTTTTAAAATAAATAATGATTTTTGAAAAAAATTGGTGTCTCGAATTTTATGTTATATTTTTATATTATAGAAAAAATTGCCCGGAGTCGGAGTCGAGTTATTTTTTTTGACTCAGACTCCGACTCCAGCAAAATTGCTCGACTCCGACTCGTAGACTCCGACTCCGAAACCCTGGTTTGAAACCCTACCAAATCTATTTCAGGTCGTTGTTGTCGATTTAGGCATATTCCACAATTGTTATTTGTCATATCAATACATTTACAGAGTCTTTGGTTTACTGTCCTACACAGAAGCTTCATCTAAGTGTTAACCTGAGGATTTCCGTATTATCAATTATCTCGACTATCATCGCTTTTCAATATCGTCAGTCAATAAATCAGCCAACATCGTATTACTCGATTACAACGTATGACAATGTTCAACAAGTTCATGTCATATAAACCGTATGAAACCATAGCAAAATATAGTAAATTGGCATTTTTGATTTTTCGTTTTCTCATCTTGTTGAACTTTTAAAAAATATTCAAATTTCATTGATGATTTTTAGTATTTATTTTTCGAGGACATTTCTGATGGTTTAGTCCTCGAACCCCATTAAGATCACTAAATATCTAACCTAACTCCAAAGAAGGAAACTTTTTTCTTTGTGGATTAGTGCGATATCTTGCACTCTGCATGGTATTAATCAGGAGACGTGAAAACCACTTTGCACATATTGAGCGAAATCTGTAGCTTAAATATGTTATGGAGACAATAAATGCATTATATAATATCGTAATATTGCGTTTGTGCAAGGTAATATCTAGGGTGTTTTAAAATGAACTATAACGGCCCACTACTTGGGACAAATTTCATAGCTCCGAGATACTGGAGTCGGTGTTGTCTCTGTCCATAAGTAGAGGTAATATATAACTCTAATATACTACTCTTCAGAACATTTCACTGCTGTAAAATGCGTTTATTGCGTTGTTTTTAGCATATTTCTCTTTGATAAATATGCCAACAGTGCATGGAAATTCGAAATATGAGAATAAACTGCCTATGTGAGCATTGTTTGAAATATGTTTTGTAGAAGGTATCATATGAAATATTGCTTAAATAACGATAAATCAGTACTCTAGAGTTTCAGAATGTTCTGAAGAATTGCTGGATATCCTATTTGTACAATTTTGCGAAAGTTTAAGTGGCTCAACTCCCAAGAGTTGAGCTGCTGTAAACTTTTTCATATGTGAACGAATTTGATGCGCCAAATGTGGTTTTTAATAATTCGTCTGTTTGATACGTAAGTTCTACTAATTTAGGGCTACAGTATTGTAGAAGACTGCAAAGTGAAACTCTTATTAATTTTTGATATAAAGGGCGGATCAGTGGGATAAAAGGGTCCTTTTTGTAAAGATGAGGCCATAAAATCCAAACCCGATCTAAGATCTAAGTTTTTGTAGTCTCAATATGTACTTTCAGAAAATGCCTGCTAGAAGTTGTTTGCATTTCCAGTGGTGCATAGTGTAATATTTTAAACTAACTTACTTTCTGCTAAAGAAGAGTTTTGTATGCCCTTCTTGCGATATAATCTTGATTTATGAACGATTCAAATCCAATTGAGATATGTATGTTCAAATTTTAGATATATGATATAATGTGCACAATTTGACAATTATTTGTTCACTTCTTCTCAAACCAATACAGATTTTCACATAAGTATCACATTAATTGACATCGTGCCCTTTTAGAAGACTTCAAAATTGTATTGGATTCCCTGTCTTCACTATACATACCACTATTCGTTATTTATTCGCCTTGAGGTACTCAATATCCCTCTTCAACGGATTTAATCAATTTTTTATGAGAAACTAAAAAAATTATTGTCCACACAAAAAACCCTTACTTATCTTATCGTATCTTGCTTTCCTCTCCTTCTCCCCCATTAATTCATCTCCAATAGAAACAACAAAAAAGAAACCACTTACAATGTTGCACTTCTTTCCATTCGCAGCGACATACTCGTCACCGGATGTACCACAGCCAACAATCGATCGAATGACATTAGAACCAGTGTGTACATACTCCAGTTACACGTCACTACAATCATGTAATATAACAATGATAATTGTTCCACAAATATCCCAGACGAGACAAGGGAGACTTAACAATCATGTACTGCACGAATTTACACCACAAGTTCCCAAATGGTCAGTCGGGCAGTACATAGTCCGTTGTTGTAAATTGAACACAGAAGATAACGAATAGAATGTAGGATACGGCTGAATTGATAATGACTAGATTGGAGGTAGATCTCATTTGTTGTGGTAGCGACAACTGCAAATTGAGGATTTTAAAAAAGAAAGAAAGATGGAATGAAACAAAACAAAAAATAGACAAAAGCAACAATGTAATTATTATATTAAGAATTGTACCATAAAAAGAACAAGAAACATGCATTTAAGATAATTAAATGGTGGTGGTGGGTAGAGATAAAAAATACGCTGAAAAAGAAAATTACAGTTAATTTTCTTATGGCCAAGCAATGAAAATGAAGCAAGTAACGTTGCCATTTTTGTTGTGGCTAGGTTTCTGTCTTAAATAGCTTCAACTCAAAATTTTAATTGATGTAAATCTGTTTCTGAGTGGTTATAATGTCGTTATGCCGGGGTGATGTCCTGAAGTGGGTGTTGTAAACAATCATGTTTTTTTCATTATCGTTATTTTTCATTTTTAAGAATTTAAAGACTAAGAGACTTTAACAATATAACGTAAGGAGGACATAAAAACTTAAGCTAGGGTCACACTAGGCAAATATTTCCTCCAGCGACAGGGAGTGTGTGTCTACGGAGAGCAATTGAGCATAAATTTAAATGCATTATTTATGCTCATTTGCTCTCAGTAAGCGCACACTGCCGGTCGCTAGAGCAAATATTTGCCTAATGTGACCCTAGCTTTAGCTTCAATTGAAAATGTTAGCGAAATACAACAAAACTTTTTTTGTAAAAAATCAAAATTTAAAAAGAAGGCGAAATTTGACATCTCCTGAGAGCTCAACATAACATAATGTTACGAAAGTAACTGATAGATTTAAGTTAATTTAGACGAATTTATGTTCATTTAAAATCTTAAATTGTAACGTAAATTTTCATTAAGCATTTAGTTTATTTAACTCAAATTTACAACAATTACTCTATAGAATTCCAATCACTACTTTTCTTTATTTGGTATGCTATTGTTCTTGTTGTACGCTTGCAGTTTTGCAGCAACAACTATTACTGTAATCATGAAATTATTGTTTAGTCTTAATTTACACTTTTTACTTTGCTAAATAGTTCAGTGACGTCATTGTATGTAATCCCTCGTGTTTATTACCGCTGGGGCACTGATTCGTTGTTCACATTCATTCGTCTGTTTGTATACGAGTATGTGTGTATGTGCATCTGGATCTCGTTTGAACATTGGAGAACCTGGAGATGAAGTATGCTGGAACAGTCTATGCAAGTGGGTATAAATACGAGTGCACAGCGGTTGGGAGTTCAGTTGTGTATTATAACGCGATCTTGAAACGTAAGTGTAAGCTAGTAGTCAGACGCACATAATTTGCGGTAATGAAAATAGAGTTTTTGTGAGAGAGCGGAGAGGAAGCAGCCCCTCTATACTCTTTCCTCCCCGCTCCAATCAAAAACTTAATTTTCTTTGCCGCAAATTTTGCGCGTGTAACTACTAACTATGTAAAGAAGAAGTAAAGTGTAAACTAACTGAACTGAAGTCTTGTGTGAATAACTGAAGTAAAGTAAATAAATCACACTAATACTAATACTAATACTAATACTAATACTAATACTAATACTAATACTAATACTAATACTAATACTAATACTAATACTAATACTAATACTAATACTAATACTAATACTAATACTAATACTAATACTAATACTAATACTAATACTAATACTAATACTAATACTAATACTAATACTAATACTAATACTAATACTAATACTAATACTAATACTAATACTAATACTAATACTAATACTAATACTAATACTAATACTAATACTAATACTAATACTAATACTAATACTAATACTAATACTAATACTAATACTAATACTAATACTAATACTAATACTAATACTAATACTAATACTAATACTAATACTAATACTAATACTAATACTAATACTAATACTAATACTAATACTAATACTAATACTAATACTAATACTAATACTAATACTAATACTAATACTAATACTAATACTAATACTAATACTAATACTAATACTAATACTAATACTAATACTAATACTAATACTAATACTAATACTAATACTAATACTAATACTAATACTAATACTAATACTAATACTAATACTAATACTAATACTAATACTAATACTAATACTAATACTAATACTAATACTAATACTAATACTAATACTAATACTAATACTAATACTAATACTAATACTAATACTAATACTAATACTAATACTAATACTAATACTAATACTAATACTAATACTAATACTAATACTAATACTAATACTAATACTAATACTAATACTAATACTAATACTAATACTAATACTAATACTAATACTAATACTAATACTAATACTAATACTAATACTAATACTAATACTAATACTAATACTAATACTAATACTAATACTAATACTAATACTAATACTAATACTAATACTAATACTAATACTAATACTAATACTAATACTAATACTAATACTAATACTAATACTAATACTAATACTAATACTAATACTAATACTAATACTAATACTAATACTAATACTAATACTAATACTAATACTAATACTAATACTAATACTAATACTAATACTAATACTAATACTAATACTAATACTAATACTAATACTAATACTAATACTAATACTAATACTAATACTAATACTAATACTAATACTAATACTAATACTAATACTAATACTAATACTAATACTAATACTAATACTAATACTAATACTAATACTAATACTAATACTAATACTAATACTAATACTAATACTAATACTAATACTAATACTAATACTAATACTAATACTAATACTAATACTAATACTAATACTAATACTAATACTAATACTAATACTAATACTAATACTAATACTAATACTAATACTAATACTAATACTAATACTAATACTAATACTAATACTAATACTAATACTAATACTAATACTAATAAAATTCTTGCGGGGAAGTCCTTACTTCCTTAGATAATGACCTTAAAGCTCCAAGAAACTCTGACGGCCCCAACTAAAACGACAAATCCGCAAGATAAGCCGCCTCACAGGGGGTTTTTGATTGGCTCAAACTTTCCACATCGTATTATTTCATCTTGTGATGTATCAGGTTAGAACATGGACTACCTTCTTGGTACCTCCCACACAAAATTTGGGAAAAGTGAAGTTTAACAGCTCATCTTGGATCATCTTGGATGGATTTTTTTTTTTGCGAACCCTGTTACGACGTTGCAATTTTTTCTGGGGCAAGTCCATATTACCTGAGTTAATGGTCCAAAATCTTCAGAAAAGCCAAAGGCACCAACTAAACTGGGTAGTACGTAAGGAAGAAACCGAATTATGTCCGAACATCGACTACATCGGAGCACTCATTAGGGTACCTCCCACACACCTTTAGAAAGAGTTCACTTTAAAGACTCGCCTATCTGAGATAATTTTTCAATTTTTGGCAACATATTTTGTGTACGGCCCTAGTTAAAACGGTACATTTTTCGGGGGCAAATCCTTACTTCCTGCGAATTTGACCCAACAACTCAAAAACCCCTCTAGACATCAGAAGTATATTGTTTGCTTTTTTTCTTTAAGCCCGAGGCTGAGGACAAATCTCTGTCGGCACATCTGACTGATGCCTTCTTACTAGTTTATTTCGCATTGTTGTATTCAATGTATAGACCCCATTCATAACCTAACTCAATTAAATCTGACACATAAGTGATATTGTTGAAAATCCGTTCCGGTTCCAACGTATTGGTTTTAAGATGTTGGTTATTATCTCAGCTGCCTTCACTGAAATTCCACTGCTACAATTATATAAAGATTGCGAGTAACACCTAAAGCAAATTTGTCAGTTTGTATTAAAATTGATTTAAATTTTATATTTTGTATGAAAATGAACGTATTCATATTTAAAGAGAAAATTTGCTTCTAGACGAATAAAATCGTATGTATTTGTTCTACTGCCCAACTAAGGACAATGGCGTTTGATGTCACATAAAACCTGATTCAGTCGAAATACATACATATGTATGTATGTATGAGCATGCATCTTATTTGTCCAAAGGTGATGTATTTTCACATTAAGTGGCTAAAGTTTCGAAGAATAGACTTATTACTACTTAATTACTTAACAGTAATTCAAGTCATCAGGTCAAATAAATATTAATTATATTATTCATTTTAATAATAAAAAATTAAATTAAATTATATAAAATCTATTTACATTTATATTAGATTTACTAAAAATTTGGGGACTTAATAATGACAAGCAGAATAAATTAAATACTGTCACATCTTGAAATCCCCATGAAATAATTGCCAAATTTATGGACATTTTTATAAAAAAATTATCTTTAATGTCACATTTTCGATACATCCCATTGTGCAATTAAATGCATCTGCCAAGGTATTTATAAAAGAAGCTGGCCCTGGTAGGTGAGCACTTGTTCTTATGTTACACAACGAAAAATGTTTTTAAGACAAAAATATCGTTGAATACGAAAAAGCCCTACAAATGAAATCACAACAAAAGCAGACAGAGAAAGGAACCAGACAACAGCAGCAAGAACAATGGACTTGCAACAATGACATCTTGCTCTCAATGGATAAAAATGGTTATATGAAACAATGAACATAAAGCCATCTTTGGGCAACGTAATTGGTTGTAATGGCAACAGATCCAAATGACAGTGTGAAACAACAACACAACCATATCCATTAAGGAAGACATTGTATTCTGTTTGGCAGGATAAGCTTCCTGTTTGCATGTAAGACACAAAATTTATTTAATTGCCCGAACATGGTATAAAAAATAACAATGGGATCTTAAAAAAGTTAACTTCTGCATACACCTTAATATTTTATTTTTTCATTTGATGTTTTCTTCTTTAAGATTATATTTTGGCACTTTGCCATAGCCTTGACTTATTTTTGGTTTACCAGAAAGAGATATGCTTTTAAATCAGTAAAGAAACGCTTTTTAGACGTTTTTTTTTGGAAGTATTGGTAGATACTTGTCGCTCACTATCATATAAGGCTAACATAAATCAAGTAAAATAAGTTGTAGCTAATATCGAACAAGGACAAAATGATTTAACATCCGAAAATATTAATTCTATGGTCCATATATTGCCTTATTTTCTTATAATAGTAGGGCATTTTCAAAAGAATTTCTTTATTTTCTCGCTGATAATATTTCCATATACATATGTAGTTTAACATTTTGCGTTTAGCAGTTAGATAACGGAACTACTGTCTAACATATAAGTGGGTTGTTCCTTTATCGTTTTTTGTTTGCAAAGAACTACATTTACCATAAAAAAAAAAAATGGAACTCCTGCCCCCGATTTTTTTCCATTTTATCCAAAAACATTGCAATTTTGTTTTTCAGAATAGTTTGACTTCTTGAAAACAACTAATTTAATAATGGAGAAAGTTTGGCATTGTTCGCCAATGGGTAAGGCAAGGAAGATTAGTTTCGCTCCTCGCCACAGGATGTCATCAGTTCCCTTGCTTCATTGTTTGTGTTTGTTTTATACACAAACATCAATCAGCGTAAGAGTGACAAAAAAACACCTTAAAAAGAAGTTTTTCTCAGGCAACCTCATATAAACCCAACGAAATTGTTTGCAAAACAAGACACACCTTCTCCACTGTTATTTGTCGTTAAATTACATCGAAGGCAGCATAACAAAAATTTTGTTGGTCTGCTTATTACAGCAAAAACCACACATACAACCGTGCCAGTATTTTTTATTCGAAGATATATACAATTTTATGCCGATCGATTAAGTTTAACCTGTGCCAAGCTAGCAATCTTTGTTTCCATAGTAATTTGTATCTTTTGTATCTTTTTGTCATTTTCACTCATGAATTTTATATGAGCGTGACCCCAAAAGATGGCGTTCTCTTTTGGATCCTAAGCATGTCATTTTCACCAATGCTTTGGCATGTCATTTTAACCAATGCATTAACACGTCATTTTCACCCATTCTTTGACATGTCATTTTAACCAATGCTTTGACATGTCATTTTCACCAACCCCTTGGCATGACATTTTCATGTCTTGTTTGGAAAATGGAAATGCTCTATTGAAATATGGACAAACAAAACTCTTTATTATTATTTCCAACAAATTCACGAAATAACTACAATTAATTGATCCGCAAAAAGTTTACATCCAAAAATGCAATGTAATCACCACCGCTGCAACGCGGTGTTCTAATGTTTTAACCTTTTAAATTATATTGCTATTTGTCTGAAATAAAGCAGATTACTAAGAATATATTTCACTATATCCTGCTTTATTTTTTTATACTAAATAATTTTTAACTTATTAACTTAAATAAACAAAATTTGCATAAACATATTATAACAAAAACATTTCCAGTATGGCGATTCTCTAACTCATTTTTTGAGTTACCGACAATGGTCGGTAAAATTAAAATGCTTATATTTTCAGTAATTAACGATATTTTTCGGTAAGTTAGCGACGAATAAGGAGTAGTCGTAAAGTTCTACCGATAGCAAAAGTATTCTCAACTTTTATTTGAACTTTTCATTCATAATTTTGCGTTTTAATGTTAACGATTTTTGTCGGTAACTCAAAAAATGAGTTAGAGAATCTCTCTACAGGTTTTATTTCTAACACCTTTTGGATTGAGTGTCTTAATTTTAGTTAAGTGTTTAGTGTGTACTTCCGAACTGACATATTTAAATAGACAAATAGAAGAGCAGAAAAAAAAACAAAGTTTCCAGACAACATACATATGTACATATGTGATTTGAATACAATGCTACCGCCATCAACAACTTGTACCTGAACTGTGAGAAATACATAAATGTATCTTCTTGTCATGCCAACCGACATTGAACTGGAAGGTATCGTCTCGTTCTGTTGGCAGCTGTTGCTTTTATCATGTTACAGAGCCAACTTGGCGGATGTGAATTGCTCAACAATGTGTTACAGTTACGTCCCAGCAAACCAATCGTACCGACATCGTAACGAAATCGGAACAAAATTCGGACGATACATCCGAAATCTGATCCGAATCGTAACGATATCTTAACGAAAGTTGTATGAGTGGTTGACATAATTTCGGAACGAAATGTCGGAAATCTAAAGAAAATCCTTGGGAAATTCGAAAAGGAAATTTCTTTCCGACATTCCTTCCGATATCGGAACGAAATCTGTACAAAATCTGAACTATTTCCTGTCCGAAAAATCATTTAGAAATCGTAACGAAATCTAAACGAATTTGCTTCCGGAATTGTTCAGACTTGTCGGACATCAGACATTTGGTTTGCTGGGGTTATAGTGATTGTTGTGTTCATATTTACCCAGATAGCATTGGAAGACTGTTTTTTCAAAAATCACATTGAGGAGTCTTTTTAGAGTCCTTTTGGTGATCAAAAACTGATTAAGTCGCTTGTATGATCAGAAAGGGACTCGAAAGTGACTCCCTGTAGTGATTAAAAAGAGTTCAATTTAAAATACAACAATAAATGTGTAGCAATCACAAATTTGTCATTGAAGTGTTTAAAATGTGACCATTTTTTGTTATTTATTGTCACATTTTGATCATCTGGAAGATTGAAAAAGTGCTTAATCAAAAAAGGGTCATGCAGGTGTTTGAAAAGTGATTACAATTATGTATCTTCTGATCATATTTTGAACAGTTAGGTGATTAAAAACTGATTGCTTTGTTTATTTTTATTTGGTTGTAAATAAAAAAATAAAATTCTCATATACACTTTCTACAAAACTTTGATATAAATGTGACGTATAATATTAAGTGACAAACACAACACATGTTCACTCACCGCCCAACATAAAGGATAATTAAAAAGTCATAACAAAGCAGAAAAGAAAACAAAGGAAAGGAAAAGAAAAAGAGAATAGGGAAAATTCTTTTAATTTATTTCGTTTAATAAAAATACTCATAAATGACTACCTAAAGATTCATAAACGATTATAAACATGACCCAAAAAAGACTCGAAAAAGAGTCCCAAATTATTCAACAAATCACCAATAAATGATTGAAATGCGAATCGAAAAAGACTTTATATACCATCAGAAATGACTCGAAACTAATACAGAGGAAGACTCATTTGTGATTTGCTTAGACGAGTCGCCTGAGTTTATGTTTTCCTACCGACAAAGGAGTCATTTATGATCAGAAAATGAGCTCATATTCTAGCTTTTTAATCGTGCAGTCGTATCAAAAAGACTCGAATTTATTAAAATTTTCAAAAAATGCTGACTGGGTACATACCAACAATACACCCGCAAAGAAAATCTATATATACATATAAAAAAGGATGATGTTAGTTACTACGCTTATATCTCAAGAACGGCTGAACAGATTTTGACAATTCGCACCAATTCGGAATGGTCTAATGGCAGAAAAGATAAAACCTAAAAAAATCGCGAAAATTTGCGAAAAATTTGCAACAATTTTTTCATGAAAGTCAATTTATCCACAAATTTCTATCGAGATTCGCGTTTGGAGTATACCTTGATACTTATTTGGACAGTTTTTGGTGAAAATTCTATATGCACCAACTGTGAGGCTCCATTGTTTGTAAATTTTTGAAAGTTGTATAGAATTTTTTATTCACAATCAAATCGATTTTCATTTATTTTCAAGCGTCTTTTTAGGAAATTACCAGCGAAAAATGGTTAAAAGAAGAGGGCTTAGTTTACAGTTTGTAAAGATTAGTGGTGGTTTCGGTCAGATGCCGACTGAAAAGATGATGATGATAACGCCGAAAGCGGTTTCCACAGTTTTGAGGAAAAGTGTACAAATCCATAAAATTGGTGGGTTATTTGAAAAATCAAGAGCTCCGAGGTAATTTCATTGGAAGTGAGGTTGTGGCATATATGTATACTTTTAAACTGTTAGTAAAAACATCTTCGAAAGATCAATCTCCGATTTATGCGGTATAAAATTTATGCTGTACCAGGAATATATTGATAATATTCAGATCCTAACATGATACTAAAAAATGATATCCCCCTGAAAAGGAGTATGAATTCAATCAGTTTAGTTCCCACACAGCTGGAAGGCTGTATGTATGTACATCGAAAAAGATGATATTCAAAATTGGAAAGAAAAAAAAACAAGAAATTGGAGGTAATGGAGATTTTTTGGTCGAATTATCTGACAAATATTCTTTATCGGGCGACATAAGTAGGTAAATATAAGTTTGTGATATTAATTTGACTTGAAATTAAATATAGGGTGACCAAGTAATCGACAACAGTCAAGTGTTAGTGTGACAAGACTTCAAGCATCCGAAACACACGGTGAACGGCCACTAATATAATAGCTCTGCTAACAAGGATCAATGTACCAAGTAGTGGATAGTACAGTGTCAGTCAAAATTCAATTACCGCATTTGTCCGTGTTACCAGAGCCATTGCATCTAATTCCGAACTTGCAATGCAAGCAGAATTCGGGGAGATCACGTTAAACAGAGAAGCCGAAAAAAGCTGACGAAGGTGGTTACCTGATAACGATCGGATCTTTCTGCTCAAAATAGGTTCATTGATTAAAACGCTAATTTGAATAAGCACTATATTCAGCATTAAATTCAAATTCCTACGATCGCATTCCTTCCTACGAATTCAATTACTTGAGTGAAATATCGTGTTCAGTGGTGAAAACAAAAATTGTAGAAAACCATCGATATGAAACGAATAGGGACGTTATGATATTATTTTGCTTCAACTATGCTACCGAATATTTTTTTAAATGCCAAAATATGTTATTTGCTTAAAAAATATATCTTTGTCCAGATTTACAGTTGCTAATTTTCTCGCAGCTATTGTCAGTTTATAGGAGAGAGAGTCAAAGAAAACAGAAACACTTTGCCTCTCAGTACCTTCTCTCTTC